>NC_140945.1:61388119-61658119 GCF_014529385.1 Adiantum capillus-veneris | reverse complement strand
AATGGGAACGGCGCGGAACGGGAGGTATAAAAAACACCCAAATAGTGCATTTTTTAGCTCCTTGTGTTTAAATACAAGGAGTATTAGAGTGCTTTGACTCTAATACTCACAAAAAACTCGTTTTGAAGACCATTCAATCTTGCTATGACTAGATGATGTGAGAGAGAGAGAGAGAGAGAGAGAGAGAGAGAGAGAGAGAGAGAGAGGGAGAGGGAGAGATTTGAGAGAGTGGGAGGGAGAGGAAGAGAGCTTGAAGGCTTAAAGCCTTGAGCCTTGAGAGAGTGAGTCTTGAGAGGGAGAGATCTTGAGAGTGTGAGAGGGAGAGAGCTTGAGCCTTGAGGATTAGCTTGTGGAGAGAAAGGGGGAGGGGGGTGCATTTTATGAGTTCTTGAGGCCTTGCACACTTCAAAAAGAAGCCCAAACATTTACTTCAATTTTTTCAATTTTTGCCAAATTTGTTTGTAGCCGTTGGCCGTTCCAGGGGCATTCCGGAACGTTCTGGGGGCGTTCGGAACGTTCCGGAACGGCCGTTCCGGTTTGCACTGGCCACCCGGAACGTCAAACGTTTCGGGACGTTTCGGAACGTTCGGGAAGGAAACTGCCCCCCCAGAACGCCGGAACGGGGGCTAGGGGGCGTTCCCCGGTAACTATGGTTATAACAACGGCCCTTGGACTTCTTTCTAGTATCCGAAGTAGCAAGTGCTTCACCACCTTTGCTAGAAATGCAAATTTTGCCTTGAGTGACTAAGATAGCTTCCTCCTCCATGAGAAAAAAGCTGAGATCATCAAATTCCAGCTTTTTGTTCATGATTTGCAAACGTAGTGTCCTTGATACCGTTTCGTACTCCTCAGGCAATTTTGCAAGTACCAAGGCAGCTAACTGAGTACTAGTCAATGCACTTTTCATAACCAAGAGTTGATCATGGATCACCTTTGTCTTCATTAAAAAAGATTCCATGGAACTTCCAATTTCAAACTTGATGGAAAATAACTGGTCCAAGGAGGGTGACCGCTCCCATTGTAGAATCTCGATTAAAGATTCCAACGAGCTTGGAGCACATTCCATTGGTAGTCTTCAAAGTCTGTATGGCTGGAGAAATTTCCTTCGTGGCCATCACCTTCGCATTGCTCATATCCCAATCAACGCATGATTTTAGATGCTCCTCATCTTGAAGTCGGGTGTATTTATTGTTGCTGTCCTTTGTAGGTCACGCCTTGAGCGCTCGACAATATCACAGAAGCCTTTTCAGGGAAACCAAAACCGCATGATCAAGTTCCAATGATGTCGCTGTTCAATTTGTCGTTGCGCTCGAGCAAGGGGGTGCCTTCTCGCGGGTACAAGCCCTTTTAGGCATTTGCACACCTTTGAACCTCAAGGAAAGTCCCCAAGCCACACCAAAAACTCCCCGCTACCAAGCCCCCCCAAGGGGTTCTAGCTTTCAAGAAGTTTCTAGCAGTTCAAAAGACATTTGAAGAAACACTAGCGTTGCAAGACATTTGAAGGTGGCAGTTTCCCAGCGTTTTAAAATGCTACCTTCCCTTGCTTTCCAAAAACGTTGGATGCCTAGGCACTGTCGACAGTGTTTGAAAACACTGGTAGAAATGCAACCTCCGATCACCTCAGTTCACAGCATTTTAAACACAATAGAGACAGACCAACGCTGCCGTTCAAAACACTCCAGAAAACGCTATCTTCGCCGATGCTAGCCTTCCCAAGCGCGATCTCCTTTTCCTCTTCATGTCGCCAATCTCCTCCCAAGATCAACGAGCCAAGTGCTCTGATACTATGTCAAAGTCGACGATGTGGAAGCGTAAAGCGAGAGAGAGAGAGAGAGATAGAGAGAGAGAGAGAGAGAGAGAGAGAGAGAGAGAGAGAGAGAGAGAGAGAGAGAGAGAGAGAGAGAGAGAGAGAGAGATGAAATGTTATATTAACGTCTTCAAAAGGCCAAAGTGACCTATGAGACCAGAAAGTTAGAATGCGGTGTCTCTGATACAAAGTCAGAGTAACAAAACGACAAAATAAAATACTATGGAATCCTAGACTGCTGAGAGATGAAATGAAATGAAATGTTATGTTAACATCTTCAAAAGGCCGAAGTGACCTATGAGACCAGAAAATCACAATGTGGTGGATCTGATACAAGGTCAGAGTAACAAAAATGACAAAATAAAATACTACGGAATCCTAAACTGCTAGGTTTGAGCTAAGCAGCTAGGTGGGATAGCTAAATCACAAAAGATCGAGCATCGGTCGCTGGCGGATCTCATCAATCTCTTCCATGGTCAATAGCCTGACCAAACGTCGTGCATGTCGAGCCAAAGTGATCCGAATCCTCTGATGCAGCCTCCGTCGATGCTGTGTAATCCTCCGCAATTGCGGGCGTTTGGATCTCCCTAGCTCGGTCGCTCGGTCGATCAGTATGCCTCTGGTGTGAGGCGACGAGCTCTCCTGTGGGGTAGTAGCTCCTCCGGGTGTCCAACGTCTGCTCTAAAGAAGTCTGTGATCCATCTCTGAGAGTGGGTAGCCTCTCTCCTCATCAGGCTCTCTCTGTGTCTGCGCAGCTCGAGCAAAAACAGACTCAAGCATCTCTGATCCTCGTATCGCATGACTCTAGAGAGTGGTCCAAAGCCCTCTTTGAACAAGCAGTGGAAGCGGCCACGTATCTCGTAGTAGACGGGGCAGTGGCAAGTGTAGTGCAACTATGTCTCAGGCTCTATGTCACACAGGGGGCATGTCCTGGCCTCTGCCGGTACTCCACTGTATCTCCCAGTCTCGATCCGCAGCTGGTGTGAAGATGTGCGTATCTGGCCAATAGCACATCGTATCCCATGAGACAAGTGGGTGTCCATGTATCTGGGCCTCATCACAAAACCGTCCTCCGTAAGTTGGAGAAGATGCTCTCTGTAGAAAGCCATCTTCGTGCCCAACTCTTGTGCTGGCTGTATCCATGTCCTCCTGGTGTCTAGCTGAGTCAAGTCCTGGCAGATGAGCCTGGTGATCTCGGACTGTGTAAGAGTCAGAGAGGGTGCATTCAGTGAGTACTGGAAGGGGGGCAATCTGTCTATGCTGAACCCATGCACGTGAAACCATGATGTCATCTCCCCATACCAGATGCTTTATCTCCTTGCATGGTGAACTGTCGAGAGGACTCAAGTGCAAGGTGGGAATATTTGTCTCTGGGAAGTTCCCACGTGGTGTATGAAGGAGACAGATCTGGTGAGCGCCTCTACCACTAGTGGGTGGGCAGCTAGCTCTGCCCGGATAATGGCATGTGGTATTTAAGCCTTGGCTCTAATGAGCCGTGAGATCATAGAGACTAGTGGCTTCTCCATGTCCCCCCATCCATCAGTGCGACCTGTCCTCCCGTGATGGTCCAATGAAGGTCCCCAAATCTCAGTTCCGTAGAGCAATGCAGAAGCCACCAAAGTGTCAAAGAGCCAGAGCTTCGTCCGAGGCTCCTGAAACTGAACATGTGAACACATCCTCTCCAATGGACCCAATGCTGCGTGGGCTCTGGTCAGTCTAGTCTCTACTGTTCTCCTCAATGAAAATGGTGGTCCACTGAAAACGACTCCAAGGTAAGTGTAAGCATCTGTATACTCCATCTCCTGGCCGTATGTGAATGCGGGCGCTGACCTGATCCACTGTGGGGTGGTATTAAATACCATGACCTTGGTTTTACCAAGGTTGATAGACAAACCACTTTCATGGGCGAACCTATGCAAAGCATCCAAGTGACATTGCATCCCCTCCGGGGAGTCGGAGATCAACACAATATTATCAGCATATAACAATAGTGGAATCCATGACCCTGCCAGCTGTGCACCTCTATTACCATCTCTCTCAATGTAGTCAGAAACCTCATCCACATACATACCAAATAGAGTAGGAGAGAGCTGGCAACCCTGCTTCACTCCAATAGTGGAGTGAACCACTGAGATAGGCCCTCTGAGGTGTGTACATGCCCCACTACTGACCTGTATAATGCCATGACCCTCCAAATAAGCTCCGTAGGTACTCCCAGCTCATGTAATCTGCGCATCAATCTAGCTCTGGGTACTGTGTCAAACGCTTTGCGGAAGTCCACAAAGCTACGGTAGATCCGTCTCCCATGTGATCTGCCCTCCTCAATGATGGCTCTGAGTGTCAAGATATGGTCAAGAGTAGAAAAACCTCTCCTGAACCCTGCCTGCTCAGCTGCACGTATCCTCTCTCTCTCTCTCTCTCTCTCTTTCTCCGCCCATCTGCTCAGCTGCTGCTCAAGAATAGATGCGTATAACCGTGCCACTTCAAAAGAAGACTCTCTCCGGTAAGAGAAGAGAAAGAATCCTATGAAAGAGAAAGAAGCGAATCTCCAAGTTTTTGAAAGTGTGTGCGATCATGATAGTGCGATATTTCCCAGGCTCCATAGGGTCTCGTGACTTGAAGATAGGTACAATAGTAGATAGGCTCCAAGTATCAGGCAAGCCCTCACACATGGCACGGTTAAACATAACCGCTAGAAGCTCTGCTAGTAGATCTCTGGCATGCATGAAGTGCTCAGCCACTAAGCCATCATGATCATATGCTCTCCCAGTCCTCATCCTGTCGATGGCCTTCCTCACCATCTCAGCGGTGAAAAAAGCACATGTGTGGGGGCATGGATCGGGGGGGTCGGGAAGGGGCGGCTGTCCAGGAACTGTGTACAGAGATGACGGGTACTCACCCCAGGCCTCTGTAGAGGTAATGGCAGGGGGGGGAGAGTGCTCATGAAAGAGCCGCCATACCTCACGTGAGTCCCGACTCAAGAATAGCTGGTATAGGTCCTGCTCTAGGCGAGCCAAAAATGCCCTCTTCTTCGCCGCACTAGGCGCCAGAAGTCAAATCTGTGACTGTCTGTGAGCGATGTCCCCCAAAAGCACCTCCCTTTGAAGTCTAGCTCTACGGCGTCTCTGCTGAGGCTGGTTAAGTGGGTATGCCAACCAACTGGGCAATGAATTAATTAACTATACAATGGGGGACTGGGTTAACTTATATAGTAACTTGGGGGCCTTAAGTATACCCCTTACCCAATTGCCCTACCCAGAATCATGTCAAATAAGTAAAATAAATACATGAAGACAATTACTTAACTAGGAACACAATTGGCTATTCACTTGAGATGCTTTAACTTTAACAGAAGTCATGTTCATGCAATGATTGGTGGCAACTGGTTTTGGCCAACAGATATATAATGCAGTTTACTTGTACATGAGTTCATATGCTACTGTCTTTATGCGATTTGGAAAATGGAAAAATTTGAAACAACTTCTTCAGAACTGATGGAGCAGGAGCAATGAAATATCTGACAGCCCTTAAGATGGAGCTGAGAATCCTTGTATGGGCGTTGAGATGACTTTCTTACCGTCCTGAATTAGGTCCACTTGAGGGTCCCACAGTTCACTTGTATCGCGTAGATGCCCTGAATTGTATCGTTGACTGTGTCACAATCCCATCTCTCATGCACAGTGGCTCTGTGCGCCATGTGGACATGCTAAACTTACTTCAGAGCCAAGGTACTTAGGAAAGCCTTGGGGGTTTTGCTCTGGCAACTTTGTGAGCCTGTTCACAGGACATGCATGTCCAGCCGAGTACATTAGATCAGGTTTACTCATTGCATAACCCTTTCTGATATATGATTGTACAAGGCGTAGTGGGTGTTTACACTAAATTTGGCATCAGGTGGCATCAGAATGCAGCGTCGGATAGGAACTTGTCATCCCTTCAGTCCATTGTGGATCGAATTAGCCATGCAGCCTCATCGCCATCTTGGGTACATCTGGCTCTGAGCAGGCTAGACACAAGGGTGATTACCTCTTTTATTCAGGGCATGCTGTAGACAAATTTTGGATTGGATGATCCCTGCCCATGATGGCACTACTGAACGAGCAAAAAGCGGATGGGACTGTGACACATTGTCAGCCTGGTGACTGGTCACCTCACTTGGCGCAGCTACAAACTCTCTCAGGACATAAAAGGCTCAAGGTCATTTATACAGGGGATTTACTTGTCTAACAGTTTCTGTGGAGGGGTGCTAAATAGAAGGAAGCTTGTCCTTGCTTCTATAGCCAGCCATCTTCTCGTATTGCTCCAGGCTCTGGTTTGGACCTTTTTGGGTTCTTCTATGAGTGTGCATGAGGAACCTTTTGTATCCATTCTCAGGCTGTTGCTAGAGTCTTTTCATTCATCTTTTTCAAAAAGTATATGTTGCACATTTAATTCAGAGATTTGTCACCTTTAGCTTCCCAAGCTCTTGTTGGCTCGTTGCTGAAGAGGCTCTACGGATGTCCAAGTGTATGAGTCTTAAGAAAGCCGTCTTTCGAAGGTCTTATCGCTTGAAAGCTCACTCTGGCACAAAGTTAATGTGTACACTTTTTTTATTTCAATAAGTAAAAAAATGAGGCAATCACAAAGATTTTGAGGGAGCATATGAATGCCGCATGCCACGGAGCAGCGGGAAAAAAACATTCAGTTTAACTCGGTGGTGCTCAGGTTTACTGTTTTATGACTTGGTGCAGCCTGAAGATATTTGGTTTAATGCCCCAAGGAAAGGGATCATGGTTTTTGCTCTACCTGGAGAGCGGGGACTCGCAGATTTAAGCGGCGACTTCAAAGTTCTTTTTCATGATCGGCATGGAGACTTTTATTGGTTAGATACTCGAGTTTGGACATTACATTCTGAACTTGTGTTTTGCTCCATTTAGTTCAATGTTCTTATACAACCAATCACATGGAGAATTTGTACTTGCATTAGATAGTAGGCTCCTCAGAACTGAAATGGAAGCTGGAGCGTAGAAGCATTTCATAGTTCCGTTCTGAAACAAACATTGATTATGCTCTTAGATCGCATGTTTCTGGAGGCACACAAGAATCGCTTGAATTTTAATTTTCTGATATTTTTCTTCTTTTGTGTCTAAGTTGGCTCAATACAAATATGATGGAGAACAGAACTATGCTTGGTGCAGATGATTTAGATGGTTTTGACAAGGTTGGCAGGATTTTCTGCTCACAAATATAGCAGATATGTACTACTTTATAGGCCACCGTGAACCGGAGACATCACATTTTCTCTGTTGTATTGCAGAGAAGGCTACCGTCTCCAGGCTTTCAAGTGGAAATAGTCATCTTAGAATATGATGTATCTATGAATGCGCAAGCTGATAGGGAGTCTGCAGACAGTACATTACCATCAGCAAAGGTTGCCGTGCCGCCAGCTAGCTCAACAACACATGGAAACCCTTCTCAAACAACTGTTGGAACTAAAAATGGTGCAGAAGAAAAAGATGATGTCTTCTCCGATACTGAGAGTGAAGGCAGTGTCCGCAAGCGGGCAGAGGGCATTGAGCAGATCCCAACGAGGCCTACAGCTGAAGGAGTTGGTCTGCAACCAACTGGGAATGATCAACCCAATTTAGCAACAGATGCAGCTGTTAGTGGAAAAGTCATACAGAACAGTGCCAATGATGCTTATCCAAGCAATGCTATTGGCAAGAATACGCAGGATAAAGAGGAGGGCTCTGTCCAAAATTCAAGAAATGTGGCGCATGAACCAGCACCTGCACATAGTGTAAGTGAGACGACAAATGCTCATCTTCCACCCAGCGATTTCAAGGCAATAGCTGCAGCAAGTGCAGCAGATGCCTCTGTGTTTACATTTGGTGATGAGGAGGATTTTGAAAGCGAAGATGATTGAGTCGAGCACTGCTGGTGGTGGCCCTAACAAACGGTGCTTCAATGGTAACTGCATATACCTTATTCCTGAAGTACAAAATCCTCTTTCAGTATGAAACTCTAGTGGATTGGAGAGTTAAGGTTTGTCCAATAAACAGAGGTATGGTCGACCTTGTGTAAATGTTGGGGTTGGCATACTTTCCAAAGCTTCAAATCCAACTCACTCATTGTGCTTCCTCCCATCATGTGTAAATTTCTGGAGGTGCAAGGCTGGCTGAAAAATGCCAGACTTTTCAGTAGGTTGGCTGGCTACATCTTTTTGAAGATGCTAGGCTTGGTTTGAGTTGTCCGCAATTGTCGCTGTAAATATTGACACTCGCAATTCTGAAAAAATCCCTGTGCATGTTTATCAAAACACTTTTTTGATGTGTCCCCCTCTTCTTTATGAGGCCTGTAGATATGCTCTCACTTTACTGGTAAGCATGCACTCATGACTCGGACAGAAGCCCCAAGTTAAGCGAAGGATGGCTGGCCCACACGATTGTTATCATGTTAATGGGGTGCTTTCAATTCAATTGTTTCTTGAGGGTTGCGAATTCTCTGTATAGTAGCCTCAGTTTCATTTCTCTTGGCAGATTAACAGACCTTTCTCAGAAAAATCACATTCTGAAAGCGTGTGCTTAAGGAATAGAATGTTGGATGCAATCTTCTCAATGCACATGGGGCTTGGATACTTTTTTGAGAAATTAGTCAGTAATTAAATCGTCAAATGCTATGATGCTCTTGGATTCAGAAGTAGAGGTGTCAGAATTAGAGGCTCTCTTGCCTTTAGTGGCTCACTTGATCTTCTTGCCTGTCTCTATCTTTTCTTGAATAGTTTCCCTTTTGTCTCTGGCCAGACATAGGAATTTGCCAAAACGGAGCAAAGAACAGCGACCGTGGTCCGTCTCTCTTGGGATTGTCCCGAGGCATTAAAAACTCTTCTTGTGTGTGTGTGTGTGTGTGTGTGTGAGAGAGAGAGAGAGAGAGAGAGAGAGAGAGAGAGAGAGAGAGAGCAGGAAGAGGAAATTGGAATGACCTTTCTAGATTGTGGTAGATTGGTTATCCCAATTCCCTCTTGAATAATAGGACTTTAGTTCAACACTGCTTGGATAGATCTTTGAGATCTCCTAGGATTGTTCCTACAACATTAAACACCTCTCTCTTCTCTCTCTCCCTCTTTCCTATGCTTGCAAGTCTCCCACCCTCCCTCTATAATCGGTGTAGGCTGACATGCAGTGCAAAGGTTGAATTTGATTTCTTTTTGCTCACAAACATTAAAAGCCACACAACGCATGCAAGGGGAGTTTCATGCATGGGCAATACAGGAATCAAAAGTTATAGGTTTCCTTGGTTATATATATATAAATCAAAAAACTAGTGGACAGTATGCCACAACATAAAAACAGTTCCTCTCTCAGTGCCTTCTGGTAGTGTTGGTATAGTCTCTCTCCGAAATTTGTAAGAAATAGAAGGCATGCCTTGTAGTCAGATTCCTATTACATACGTATGGTTTTCAAGAATGCGAAATGAAATTATCATTGGTAATTTGATGAAGGCATTGCATTTTAGTCACTTGATGGTGGTACTGATTTCATAGCAGTTACATTTAAAAAAGGTGCGAGTTGGAAGAGGTCATGTCACAAACAATACAAAATAGCTATATGGAATGGTTACATTTTAAACATAAATCATTGTTGGAATAGTTATATATATACCTCAAGTCAATTCAAAGCCAAAAGTTTATTTTGGTGGACAAAGCTCTCTTGATCCCTAGTTGACATTGTCAAGAGCACGGTAATGTGGAAGCTGTGCGATGTGTGCGTGGTGAGTGTAGAGGGAGATTGTGTGTGAGAGGAGTACTTACTACTAAAATGAGAAGCCTCTTATTTTTTTAATGTAGAAAGAATAAGGTAAATAGTCAATGAAATTAGTGGGCGGTCGTGCATCAGATATCCCTCGTAGACGTCTATGAATGGTCTACATAGCTCCACAATGCATCATGCTAATGTCAGTAATCGTACAATTGACAATACCTTTTGTAAATGCTTCCATTGCAATTGTTAGGTTGGGTCTCAACATTAGTAGGTCATACATGAGATGTCCAAACGTTCGAAAATCTACACAATCTTGGTTGTACTAGCCTCAATACTCTCTATATACAATGCATCATGGAGATTACTTATCACATACGGATTTGTCATTGTTGACACTGGGATAGCTACGTCCCTATATGCATAAGTGGAACCATGTGTCCTAGCATTACCTTATCAACCTATAGCACGAGCATATCAAAGAACTTCATATCCCTCATGTTTGCCTGTGTCTTTAGGGAGAAAATCTACTCTTACCTCTGACTGCACAAACTCCACCCGATGACACTTGCTATGTCTCACTAGAGCACTGTCACTCCACCTCTATCTCCACAAAGTCTATTGACATGTTGTGCATAACTAAAAGCTCTGTCTCATGAGCATGGTGGAGCTCACTAACGAAGGAAACGCGTCTTGTCTCTTGCTCATCACATGTAAACAACGAAATCGAGACTATGGTGTCTCATACCTCAGATACATGCATAGGATATGACAAGCCACTTCGGGCTCCCATGAAAATCATAAGTGATCTGCAATGCATTTGGAAAGATAGTACGTGACATCCACAGTTTTCTAGCTGTCTCATTGAGATCAAACCATTAGAAAGGGAATGGGGTATAGAAGGGCCTCTTTATTTGCCATGGGATTAAAAATGAGATTAAGTAATGAGCAAATGGGGGACTGCCATGTGGACTGAAATGGTGGGTGTGGCAGGCTCTAAAACTGAGTGGTCAAACTTTAAACCTAGAGGTGGAGGGGTCTTTTCTTTATTAATAAAACGAGAAAATAAGAAAATTTGAACCTTTTTCCATAAAACTGGGGTAAAAACCCACTCTTTCTCTCTCTAGAGGCTATTGACTGCCCCCCCCTCCTCCCTCCCTAAAAAGGGGTCTTTCAAAAAACGTGTTGACATTCTCTCTCTCTCCTCTTTACTCTCTCTAAGGCTGCTACATCTACTCTCTCCCCCCTTTAGCTATGAAACCTACATCTTCTTCTTCTTCAAGCCCACTTTTCTCTCCAAATACCTCTTGCAACAGAGGTTTGAAACCTGCTTCTCCATTGATCACTCAGCCTTACATTCACACTTCTACAGAAAGCTGTGGATCTACAACGTTCGATACTTCTAAGGTATCTTTATCAACACCTTCCTTCTCCATTGATAACGCAGTCTCATCTTCATACCTCTATGGAAAGCTGCAGATTTGCGACATGACTGCTTTTGGAGTATCTTCATCAACACCTTCTTTGGTCCTTGCTCATCTAGGTGTGAATGTGAGGTTAATCACTCAACCTCACCTTCAAACCTCTACATGAAGGTATATATCTGAAGCAGTAAGTGCTTCTTGAGTATCTTCATCAATAGCTTACTCGGTCCTTGTTCCTATCTAGCTCTGAAATGATCTCTCCTCACTCATCCACAACATTTTGGAGGTTTGGCATAGGGACATTGTTGGGTAAGATTATTAGGCTTATGCATTGGTAAGGACAATGAGCTTCATTCCTACTTCAAATGTTCTCGTATCTTTGCTCACTCACCATACTGGTTTTTGTTTCCATCTTTCATGTAGAGATTTGTAGCAGTGCCATTCTCTGTCTTTGTATACATCTTAGCATTTCTCATTATGCCACACTAATAAAAACTGTGTATGAACTAATCTTCATTTTTGTCAAAGCATGTGTTGCATTGCTTTCATGGCTTGCGTAGGTGCTCGTCAATGTGGGAGTTTTATTGACTCAATAAGTTGTACCAATCTGCAAGATGATAGCAGTTCTTCACTTGCTATCATGACTACAAATTATTTATGTGGGTGAAAATGCGGCTAAGTTCATGCTGTTTACACAAGGTATCAAGCAAACGTATGGCTTCTCAGACACATCATTGGAATGGGAAGATCATAGGTTTCAAGAAAACTCAAGATGGCAAGTGTCTACCAAAGGTACAACATGTGTATATAGCTTCTCTATTGGTGCTTGACATGTCTTTGCCTCAACCTAGGTTTCTTGCAAACTGTACATGTTCTCCTTCTATTTAAATGTTTTGAATTGTACCATTTATGCTTTTACCTCTTAGGTTGCTTCAATATATGCATAATTTGGTGTATTCTCCATTCATATATTTTTCCATATAATTTTGCAGAGAGGGAGTCAATGAAATCTTTTACAGGCAGCTTTGAAGCTATTTATGTGGACATTGGTAAGTTTTTATATGAAAATTGTTTATCTTGAGAGCTTCCCTCACAAGAGATATTCCACTATGGCCGCGCTTATGCCACATCAAATGCTCTATTATTGTTGAAAATTGGTATGCAAAAACCATATTGCAAGGCTTGTCAATGAAATTTTCATACAGAAGATGCAAGTAAGCAATAGGAGTATGGGAGACGCTCGACTCCAATATTGTTTTTCAAGAGATTGTGGACCTTCAAATATTCCCCCACACTAACGTTGTTCCCAATAGTTGTGTCAATGATGACTGGCACATTAGCAATCTTAGCAAGTACCTCAATCCATGAATAGTATTCTTTTTTTGTGGATAGGTAAGGTCTAGAAAAGAGAAGGGTTTTACTTGTGGGGACATCTCATTCCCATGATGTATCATTGTACAAGCTCAAACACAGGGCCTTATCTTAATGAAAATTTTGTTTTACATCCCAACTCTATGCATAAGTATTGATTGTAAAGTTTAATTTGAGTTCTTTTAATCCTTCATTCAATTTTATAGGTTTGATTATTTTGGTATTTGATGAATATTTTGAGTTCTGAGCATTTCAACATTAAAAGTAATTAAATCTTAAAAAATGGAATCCAAGAGTTGTATTATTTTGCAAGTGCACGTCTAGTTCTCTATTTATCTTCTCCACAAAAAAGTAATTTAAAACTCAATTTTTAGTAATTAAGTGAATTCTAAGTAATACTACCTTTTCTAAAGCGTATGTATAAATCTAACAAGAATTTTTTATATTGCCTATTGAAATTTGTTAAAGAGCTTGCTAAGAGGGATTACAAGGTAGATGATCACAATGGCCTCATCGACTTGGGCATGGGATGTATAGGTTTATATCCAATTTCTTAATTGGGACATGGGCCTAGCTTTGCTAGTGCTTAAGGAAACGGAGAAGGATAAGAACAAAGGAAAAAGCACGAGGAAACATAGGGAGGTTAAAGATATAAGTGAGCATGAAAAGGCCTCAATGAAGCTTGTGCTCCTACTGACTCTAGTCACACGGACAACATAAATTAAAAACTAGATGGAGATGAGGTGATAGAGGAGGTTCTAAACTTTCATCTACTCCATTTGCATGCAATGGTGATAAAGAGTCATCAATTTGTTTTTGTCAAATGACAGTTTCAAAGACTATTGGACTTCGGTAGTATAAGCAAAATTCTTAATTATTTCACGTTCCAGCCTTTAGTATGGAGCTTTGGAAATTGTGGAATTTATGCTCTTTTTGTATTTTTGTATATCATGCAAAGCGACTGTGATGGCTCTCCATTTCCTATTCTTCTTATTCATTGGTGGTGGGGGAGGAGGTGATTGTTGTTTCCATGCAAGGACAAAGTTCTTGTACTTTTTTCTTGACTCTATAGGACTGTTCGTTCCTTTGTGGTTTGAGTTGTATTCTTCTTCCTCTTTTAAAATTTATTTGGCATGATCACTAAGGGTCTAGTCTTGCGTACCCTCTTTGTAAGAAGTCTACTTATCTGAGAAAATGGGGTCACTTGGAAAAAGATTCAAAAGAATGTGCTACGTTCAGGACTTGTTGGGTCCATCAAAGTATGGGGTTTTTTTTGCACCGTGATCAAGTTACATGCCTCGTTTTTGTAGCAGAAAATTGGAGTTTTCCATGCGATGCCATGTTCTGGGGGCAGATTATGGCCAAATCAAGCGTCTTTTGCACCAAAGAACCGCGCCGTGGGGTGTTTCGAGAGCCGAGGGGTCTGTACCAAGCTCCGTGCACCACAACGTGGAAAATCCATGTTTGAACTGCAGATTATGGCCAATTCAAGCATCTTTTGCACAAAGAACGACGCCGGAAGGTTTGTTAGGACTGAAGGAGTCTGGACCAAGCTTCGTGCACCACGGCGCGCAAACGGCATGTTAGACTTGGCCATTTGCACGCCGTGGTGCACGGAGCTTGGTCCAGACCCCTCCGATCCCCAAAACCCCCCCGGCACCATTCCTTTGTGCAAAAGATGCTTGATTTGGCCCTAATCTGCAGTTCAAACATGGATTTTGTGCATTGTGGCACACTGAGCTTGGTACAGACCCCTCGGCTCTCAAAACACCCTCGGGCGTGGTTCTATAGTGCAAAAGATGCCTGATTTGGCCATAATCTGCCCTCGAAACATGGCCTCGCATGGAAAACTCCAATTTTTCGACCACAATCTGGCCAATATATTCTGACAAAAGAAAATATTCTGTCTCACCTGCTCGAGATCGGGGATTGATTTTTGGTTTTTCGACGAGTGATTTTAGTTTTCCGATGAGTGATTTTTCTCATGTACAATGGTTTCTACTCATTATGGGGTCTTAAAAATGTGTTTTTCTAAAATAAGAATTACAAGGGTAAATCAAGCTCTATACTTAACGCATTTCCATGTCCATCTTTAACATAATAATTTGTCAAATTGCAGGAATTTTCACTATCATTAATGTATGTTAGATATTTCTTAAGTTGGCTCAAACTTTTTTGAAAATTCTATTTTAGGTATGTTGTATAGCTGTGAAGCTTTGTGACGTCTGTTGCACATGTCAATGCAAGGGACTTGCCGATACAGGGGATTTATTTTTTGCGAGCTTCGTGTTTCGTGCTTTTGCAATTAGTACTTTTTTTCGTTCTTTTGCAATGCAACATGGCCTAAATGAGCTTGTCCAAGACAAAGTTTACACACAACTATAGGCTAAAAGTAAAAAAACATGAATGTAAAACTAATTTTTCTAGTACAAATAACAGAAAAAATTGCTAAAGTTTCCTTCATTTTAGATTAAAATTTTTAAAAAGTACCTCTCCACCGGGCCTTTGCAAAAGATTAAGGACGTTCAAAAAATGAAAAGACTAACCAAAAACCCTTCAAATAAGTTTGTACTATTTTTCCGTTCCTTTGATGAAACATGTCATCAATGAGCTTGTCAAAGACAAAACTTGCACACAACCTATAGGCTAGAAGTAAACAACAAACTGCCATCATATTGGCACACCCGTTCACACATGGGCATGCCCGACCACACAACACAATATGAATCCAAAACCAAATTCCAAGTACAAATAAACAAAAAAATGTAAGAGTTTCCTTCATTTTAGCTAAAAATAAATAAAAAGTACCTCTCCACCTTTATCACAAAGGCCTCTGCAAGAGATTAATGATGTTTAAAATAATGAAAAGACTAACAAAAAACCCTTCAAATAAAAGCTTTGTTAGCTACCACCTAGAGAAAAAGTATGCTCTTTCAAAAGGAATTGAAAGTATGACAGATAGTCTCACAAGGTGGTCTTAAATCTTTTTCAAACCAACATAGAGGCATGCCAAACATAGTGACATCAATCATGTAGTCACTCATTGTTACCACCCCAAAAACCCGTAGATCATAGTAGTAACAAAATATAATGTATGGATCTTCTCACAACAATCTCTTCACTCTTAGCTTGGCACGGGTCCACACACTATGGGGGAAAGACACTGCTTATAGAGTACATCATCTAGCTCTAAACACATGCAATGTCTTAGGTATTTTGTACTCGCCTTCCCCAAACCACCACACTTTGAAAACACATCCAAGGCATAGTTGCAATGCTCTGTGAATGTTGCAAGCAACCACCTGACCATGTCACCAACATAGAAATGAACACCATTGCTCTTGCAAGTAATGAAAACAATGTGTCAAACTTAAATAATACAAGGACCATTCAAATCAACATCATACAAGAGAAGTGATTTACCAGAAAAATACACCATTGCTCTTGCAAGTAATGAAAACAATGTGTCAAACTTAAATAATACAAGGACCATTCAAATCAACATCATACTTCTCTTTGCACCGCCTCTAACAATTTCACCATCAACTTATGTGGAAAAAACACAATCATCTAATACATAGCTACGGTATGCTGGAAGCAGCCTCTCCAAAATCTTCTCCCCACTCTCTCTGTCGTAGCTCGGTATAGCTTGATTGACACAATACCAAAGACACATTGTAAGATCAAGCACCTATTTGAATACACAAATTGTAAATATGATATTACCAGATTAAGAAGCTTCACATAGAATAAATGAAAACAAGATTCTCTAAAACATCAGTGATGGGATAACGATATGCCTTGGGGTCACACATAAGCGTCCAAGTACGATGAAGCACAAGCCCCACTTTTGATGCATCTATAAGGAACTCTCCTATGTGCTTAGCTAAGCACATGGTGAGGCCAAATACTTGCAAGTAATATCCATGCAACCCTTTATCAAACATGATGAGAATATATTCCACTTGGGAATAGTCATGCCCTCTAAAAAATCAAAATGTCAATAGGACAAGTTACTTTCTTTTTACCCTTTAATATAACAAAATTTTACTTACCCCAAGGGATAGGACCAAGAGCGTCCACCAATAAACCCGTAGGAAAATTTGCAAATATCAATCAAGGTACCTCTAGGCATGGCACTCCATCTCTGTTATAAGATGCATCTTTTGAGTGAGAAAAAACTTGTTGATGCTATTTTAAAAAAAATTCATAATCATATATCGAAAAAAATACTAAATTTATGGACGTTGCATTTACCTAACTAGAGAAAATCTATCAATTTGGGTCACATCAACAAGTAGAGAATCTACGAAAGTCCGGTACTGGAATCTTGCAACCATTGTTTACAGTGGTAACTTTCTAATAATTTTTACATGCAAGAAACTTCAAATTCAAATTCATTTGAGACAACTAACCAATAGAACGAGTCATAGGTCCTCTCTCCCAACTCTCTTGACCTAGAGAGGACTCTGCAAAAAAGGAGGTAGTAGGCGCTAAAGAGACCTCAACTGCATTCATCCACTTTGGATCACTTGAGGTGCTAGGAGGTTCCATAATCCCTTTACATTTCTTGTCTTGAATGCCAAAAAAATGGGAAGAAGTAGCCCCAATGGTTGTTTGAGTAGTCCCCACATTGGACTGTGTACCTTGGGCAGCTTTTGTGGTATCCTTACTAGCTTCAATGTGTGCACTTCCTTCGCTTTCTTGATGCTCCATAGAAGCGGGTGTAGTCATGACACTCTTTTCCAAAATCTCTCTCAAACTCATCATTCTTTTGACACCATATAGGTCCTTACTCTTCAAGGTTGCCAGTTGTCACTAGCATTATCTCTCCTCTAGCACTCTCCATGGAAACAAGAAAATGACCCATAGTTTCAAGATAAGCACATGAGTCAAAAAAAGGTATCAACCATTGTGCATCATCGGTGGTAAATCTAATAGCTTCATGAGCCACCAATCTACATAGAGGAATAGGAGGAGACGTAGTCCTTTTCTTCGCATAAAATTGGCTCAACACGTCATTCATCAAGCTAAGAGAAACTTGCTTGCCCAATTATCTTGAATGTTTCTTTTCCTTACGATCATCCTCTTTCCCCTGATCATTGTCATTACCAACCTCTTCATTTTCATCAAGATCTTTTCATCCAAATTAGCCTCTACAAAAACAAACCAAAAAAACCAAAGTCGTAAAATTAATGAAAGTAAGAGTAGTCAATGCTATAAACCATGGCAATGGGTTATATATACCTTCATCTTCTATATGATTAGAATCTTCATCCACTTCACCTTCATCATTAATGAAAAATCATTTTTTGTCATGTATGGGTTTTTTCTTTTTGGGGATAGTGTCTAAAGGACGCACACATGATCATGATGATGCTTCTTGTTTTATCATCCTTTTAGAAATACATCCTGACCGCAACTTCATGTTCACTTGATGGCTATTATGTTGAGAGACATGGATCTTTCTTTTTGTATTCTTGCCAAAGTATAAAAAATAAGAAAAATGAAAAGAGTCTATTCTTTTTGCACAAAATTTAAAAAAATCCTATCCATCTTCATTATGAAGACCTTCACAAAATATTTCTAGTTTTGAAATCACTATTTCAAACCAACGTTTTCCATAAGTACTTAGTGTATAGTAGATGTTTGAGCTCTCTAATCATCCGCTTGCAAGCGAATGATCAGAGAGCTTAACAACTCTTATGTTTTGTGTTATATTAATAAAATAGTTTAATATAACCACCAAAACTAACCTCTTTCTCAAGATAACAGTTTACTTCAAATCACAATTTCAAGGCACAATTTCCTATAAGTACTTAAACTACAGTACGTGTTTGAGCTCTCTAATCATCCGCTTGCAAGCGGATGATTGGAGAGCTTAACAAGTCCAATGTTTTATATAATTGTGATACAATAACTAAAATCAAAGCAATAAAAATATTCAAAACTTAAAGATTTGTTGGAATCAAAAAATTATTTTGAGGATAAAAACCAAAAAATGGATAAAGTCTCCTTTTTTTCATAAAATTTCAAAAAAAAAACTAGACAAGAGATTTGGGACATTCAAAACTTTACAATAGGCAACAATATATTTCTAAACTTAGTTGTCAAGCACTCTAATCACCATATCAAGGCATCATTTTTCATAAGTACTAAGTGTATAGTAGATGTTTGAGCTCTTTAATTATCTGCTTGTTGCAAGCGGATGATCAGAGAGCTCAAACATCTACTATGTTTTTTGTAATTTTAATGAAATATTTTAAAATAGACACCAAAACTAATCTCTTTTTCAAGACAATAGAACACTTCAAATAACTATTTCAAGGCAGCATTTTTTATAAGTACTTAGTGTATAGTAGATGTTTGAGCTCTGTAATCATCTGCTTGCAAGCGAATGATCAAAGAGATCAACAACTCCTATATTTTGTGTAATTTTAATAAAATAGTTTACCTCTTCTCAAGATGACAGTTTACTTCAAATCAAAATTTCCTATAAGTACTTAAATAGTAGTAGGTGTTTGAGCTCTCTAATCATCCAAGATGATTGGAGAGCTGAACAAGTCCAATGTTTTTTATAATTGTGATACTATAACTAAAATCAAAGTAATGAAAATATTCAAAACTTAAAGATTTATCAAAATCAAAAAATTATTCCAAGTATAGAAAACCAAAAAAAAAGGACAAAGTCTCCTTTGCTTTTCCATGAAATTTCAAAAAAAAAAAACTCCGCCTTCATTATGAAGGCCTCCACCGAAGATTAAGGACATTCAAAACTTTACAATATGCAACAGTGCATTTCAATACTTAGTTGTCAAGCTCTCTAATCACTATGTAAAAATTTGGAATAGAGCCTTGTGGCATTATCTCCACATGAGCAGATCATTGAATCACACAATTTTGCAGAGCCATGCATCACATTTCATTGCATCACAATAGGTCTAGAGGATGGGACAAGGAGATGATCGTGATAAAATAGTGCATGAACTCTCGAAGTATGGAAATCTACTGGCTCAAAATACTTCAAACTTTGACTGGTTGTTTGAGTGGGGACATTGTCTGCTACATAAAACCATATGCAAACCATCCACATTAGATCCAAAACACAAGGCAGACACATTGAGGCTTATGTTGTGTAGGAGCATTTTGCTTTCCTGTCAGATTGGAGAGCTATGAGGAAATTTTTCATGTGAAAGTGGCATCAAATGACTGGTGATGGGCCCTCATTGGCTGTAGGTAAAAAATGAAGGTCAAGTTTGGCATGTAGTTTTGGAGTTGAGCAAGGCAAAGAACTTCAAATCAAATAATTTCAATAAAAAGTACAATTTGCATGAACTTAAATTCCATCTGTTCTTGAATATGAGTTTGAATTCATCCACTTAAAAACAAGGCATCACATTTCATTGCAGAAAAACGCAGTAGAGATAGATAATGGACATTTAAAGCATTCAGAGACCCACTAAAAATAGGCCAGCCCCAATATATTACATTGGTCAGTTCATTAGCAAGGATTATAAGCGTATTCACAAGGCAGTCACTAGCAATGGATTTGTGATCAAATAGGAATAGGCGGTGGACGTGCCCTCATAACCTCAGCCAAAGATCTCACAGCAAAAGCAAGATCAGCAAGGGCAAGGCAGTTAAGCATTTTGATCTCACTGTGCTTGTGATCGGCATGGTGTCGTGCAGATGCTGCCTCCTGATGAAATGCATGGTAATTGTCACGAGCTGGTTCATGCTCTGGTGCAGCATCCTGTTCTTCTTCTTCTTCTTCTTCTTCCTCTTCTACATCTAAGCGATCTTCTGCCTCTTTAGCTTCTTCTTTATTGAATTCCTGATGTCTTTCAGCTTCTTCAAAATTCTGTCCTTCAATCTCTTCTTCCACTTCTTCCACCTCCTCAGGGTCTTCTTCTTCTTCGATGATACAACAACTTCTTCTTCACCAGCAGCTTTTGCATGCATGTCCTCCCAACTGGTTGCTGCACCGGCCCCACCCTCCATGCCAGCATAATACATCATTTGGTGCTCATGCATGATGGCCCAATTAATGCTCTCTGCATTTCCTTCCCGAGCATTATCTTCCTCATTAATGTCATCAGATACTGGAATCCAACTTTCTCCTGGCTCCCGTTGCGCATGAGAGTCCTCTAAAGGATTGTGAAGCTGCGGAGCAGCCCCACTATGAACATTGAAGACGACAAGCATTGAAGTGAACATTGAAGGCAAGCTGCAAAAGGACGCAAATCAGAGCTGTAATTAGAGTTTCGAACCTAGCGCTGAATGAACATGCCCTCCCTCCTCCTCCTCCTCCCACGGATGGAGCTCGTAGCTCGTCTGCGCGCGCGCGGACGAGCTGCGAGCTCATTCGTGGGAGGAGGAGGGAGGGCAACGAGACCAATGTTGAAAACCATGGCAAGAAAGAAGTTCACCAAAATACCCCTCTAATCTAATTTGTTTAAAAAATTCCCAAAATACCCTTGTATCTACAATACGGTAGCTGATCATAGTATAGAATTTTTTGCTACATAAATCTAAATACTAATATAGTAGTAAATAAAAAGATAAATATCTATTCATTTACAACTATACATATAGAGAGAGAGTGTGTATTCTCTAATAAAGTTGTGCTTTAAAAAATATATATATATATATATTGTGGTGTGTGGGTCTTGTAGGTGTGTCCGACCACCTAGTGTGAGAGGACACTAGTAGGTTCTTGGCATATGTAACCAACTCTCTTCTCCCTATAAAAGAGACTGCCGACTCGTAGAGAGGCAAGCTAGTTTGGAGCACATCTCTCTCTCTTCTTGTGCACACCACATTGGTGGAGGCAGCGGGCAAATACAAAGGTAGTTAGAGTCTTCTTGATCTTGGAGCTTCTTGCTTCATTCAGTGATGGAGTACCCCACTGGAGCCCGATTAGCAGCTACTAGCAGCTACTGGAGTCTCTCAAGATTCTGCAACAATCGTGAAGCCGTCCCTCAGCTCGCTAAGCATCAGAAACAAAGTAGGCGTCCAAGCCATCTCTGCTAGAGTCTAGCAGATCAAGAAGTTCAGTGGGACTTCCTGCTTCCTTGAGCAACAACAGTGTAGACCTTTCTTTCAGCCGACATGTCATTCCTTTTCTGTGGAGCCCTTCAATATTGTTGATTGTCGACGCAAGAGACCCTAGCTGGAACCCATTGCATAAATATTGCCGTCACTTCAGCTCTCGTCCATAGTAGGGCTCTCGTACTATCGAGCCTGCCAACATCGCTTCTCTTCATCAGGAGCATTCGCGACTTGTGGACTCTTCGCCCCACACTGGCCCTTCTCCTGCAGCCACTGCACAGGCTTTCGCCTATATATTTCCAGCCGCCTACGAGCCTTGCATGCCTGCACAGAGTTGCGCCCTTCAGTGTCACAGCACACCCCAGCTGCTCTTGCTGCGACGATTGCTACTGCTGCTCCTATTGCATCGGCTACAACACTCACGAAGACAACAACTCCAACGAATAAGGCAGCACCTAAAAGGAATTCCTGAAGAAAATTGCTATAGTTACACTTGCTTGATTTGCTGCTGCGCACAGACTTCTAAAAGCCTCCGATTCAATCTACAGATGGGACATTCTGCTACAATTTATGGTAATAAATCACTAGAATCTCTTGCGCCACCCCTCTGTAGCAGTTTTGGTGTGCTGCTCTTTAGTTGCAGTTGCCAGATTCGTTACTATTGCTGAAGCTTCTTACTTTGTTCCATTGCCCAACCTACACAAAATTGAGCAAGGTTTCTAAAACCTTAAGAATTGTGGAACCAAGATGCAAGAAAGCCCGGTCAAAGCAATGGCCCATTAGATAATGCTTTTGGATTTTTGTGAGTGTTTCTTGCAACATCCAATAGCCCATTCTCTTGGGATATTTTGTTCTCTTGGTTTACAAGTGGTTTATAAAGGTTCCTCTTTCCAGCATGTTCGAAGACCCGGGAGTTGCTGCAGTTTTGTCGCAGAGGTGCCCGGTTTTTTCGCTTGCATAGTCGTGATGCAAAGTTCTAGCTCCGCAGCTCAACATTTCTTTATGTGTTTGGTGATAGTCGGTTTTTCTCATTAGTTCATTCCACACTCTAGTTTTGTTGAATAATCCCTTACCATCACACCAAGCTCCTTTGGGAAGGATGTATGTCACCAATAACATTGCGTCCCTTGTCGTTATGTCGTATCCCCCATTCGTTCCTTGGCTTGTCCATTACATTGGGATAGCGACCTGATGTTTGCATGAGCGAGATGTATGAGTTCCATGTCTTGATGATGTCGGCATGATGACGAGTCTAGCCCCCGAGTTCAGTCCCCTAGTCCCTAAGCTCTTGTAAGATCACTGCCCCCACATGAGACGTTGGAGTTGATGCAGTCCCTTCAGTCATGTTGAGTCCCTTCCCAGTCCAAACTTGTAAAAAGATGTCCATCTTTTTCTCCCTAAGGGGGGAGGTGTGGTGTGTGGGTTTTGTAGGTGTGTCCCACCACCTAGTGTGAGAGGACACTAGTAGGTTCTTGGCATATGTAACCAACTCTCTTCTCCCTATAAAAGAGGTTGCCGACTCGTAGAGAGGCAAGCTAGTTCGGAGCACATATCTCTCTCTTCTTGTGCACACCACAATATATATATAGTTATACTCAATTCAAATGTACTTGTGTGTGTTATTTAAATAAATAAATAAATATTTATTTATGAGAGTTATTTATTTTTGGTATACATTAATATAGGTGTGTGTGCATGTGTGCGCTCTTAGAGAACTATATTTTAATAAAAAAATATATGACGCATGAAATTATCAAATAAAAAGGAGCAATAAATTTTTTGAATCGTTCTCTGTGTGTTGACAGCTACACAATTAATGCCCATTACGTTTTAGTCCTCTCACACAATCACTCATTTTAATATGTGAGATCTTCCCACTTATTTTATTATGTGAACTGACATGTTTTCTTTCACATTCATTTTTGTACATCCATATTGTCTATAGCTCCATAGCTCTATGTTGCTCCATACCTCTCATGAGTGCTCCAAGCTCTGTGTTGCTCACGTGGCACATTGCTGGTACCCCAATGTATTAAGAGCCCACACTGCATGGTGACAAAGAAACCATGCAACGAAAGAAGACAGAGACAAGCAAAGCTATTAGTTCTCATTGTCAAAACAACACAAAGTTCGTGGTCGTCCACGACGTATCAAATTTGAAACCATGGAGTCAAGCAATAGTGAAGAAGAAGAGATTGAAGAAGACTACATGCCCGAAAATGAACAATTGACATGTAACATAGAGCAGTCAATCTATGTAGAGGAAGTTGATGTTCCACGTGAACAATGGGCCTTGCGCAGAATGCCCATTCATTGTAATAGGAAGTGTTTTGGTGTTGTGGGTAGGAAAATTTGTGGTAACACTCTTAATAGTCATGGTATAGGTTTGGTCGCACCATGCTTTTGGTACGAAAGATGCTACATAGGTAAAACCATAGAGCAATGGCTATGGTTGTGCAATCATGATGTGGACCACACAAAGACAGTTAAAAAGCAGGTGAAGGAGGTACCGATAGCCCCTATGCTCTGGCCCATTGCAAGGGGGACAAAAGTCTCAAGAGAAGAGCTTGCTAGTCTTACAATGGCAGGTTTTCAAGAGGCTGGTATTAGCACACCAAACTGCAAGAAAAATAGGGTTTCCTCGCTATGTGGAGAAGAAGGTTCTAGTAGGCGACGAGGAGGCATGGTATTTCAAAAGAAGCACAAAAAAGGATTGAGGCAACTCCAATGATGGCTGGAACCTTCTTAGAGTAAGTCTCTATAATTCAAAAGAAACATGTTGTGTTTCGTATACTCACTAAAATCTACTATGATGTTCATATGGAAGGCGATCCAAGTTCTACATGTCTAGATTTCAAGAAAAGGGTGAAACATCAAAAGTCATCCATTTCTTGTAAGAACATGTATTATGTGTGTGTGCATGTCTTGGGCCTGCAACCTAAGGAGCACATGGTAATACATCAACCTACACTGACCGCGATGGATGTTGCCTTCATACTTAGTCAACCCCGCATTGCAATCCCCGTGCTATGAACCCTTAACTTTCTACATTAAAATAGGCAACCCCATTTTGTCCCTCCCTCTATCTAGTGAACTAGTACGCTGTCAAGTTTTTTATCACACAATGTTGGCATTGCTTTTTATGTTTAATGATGCATCAATTTATATATATGTGTATATGTATGTATTTATGGTTTGTGACATTTATTGTGCTGATAATCCGTTTGTTTTTTTGTGTATAAACTTACCGGGTGGTTTTGGACATTGTTTAGAACATGTATATCTGCTCTAGAAAACAACTCTAAAAAGCTCAAAAAATTGCACAATGTTTAAAAAGCACGAAAATAAAAGCTCATTAAAAAAATGCACTCGCTGATACACTGTGTGCGAGCCACAAATGGCTTCAAGCACACAACTAGACTAATCTAGCAAGCTCAACAGAGCAAGGGTGTGTCACTCACCGCCCTACGCTCGCCTTCGTGGAGGATTCCTTGCCACGAAGAAGAAGGAGCCGTCGTTGCGCCGCGCTCAACCGCTTCGCCGCCGCCATGCCATCGTCGCAATGCTCAACTCTCTCTCTCTCTCTCTCTCTCTCTCTCTCTCTCATACACACACACACAAGGAGATGAAGAAGAAGAAGATGGAGATGGAGCAAGAGCACTCTTCAATTGCACAAATGAGAGAATGAGAGATTTTTAGGTTTAGGTGACGTTTATATGAACTCGCCCCATTCACACTTGGACGCCCATACTTAGCCAACTAACCCTTGAATGTTCGTGTTAGAGTGCGCCTCTCATCGTTGATCACTCTATCCTTTTTCTATTGGACTGACAAGCCCGTCACCTGAGTCTACTAAATAAATAATACGGTGTCTGTCGTAGGTGATAGGATGTCCGTGAGCCATGAGGGTTAACATGCCCCCCTTCCTGATGTAGATTCCGTCCTCGGAAGCTATTGAGTTGAAGCTCGTTCGTTGAGGTGGAAGAGCATTTGAGATGAATGTTCTTATCCTTGTTTAGTCACTGCAAAATCAAACAACATTGGCACAGTAATTGCATTCTCATATACAATAAAAAAGCATATGCAGTTGTAGGCAAAAAAATTGATTGGTAACAGAATAGTAAACCATTTGTCAGCAATAAACATTAAATTGTAATATAATGAAACAAAAACAATTGTAAAGGTCAAAATCTAAACAAGTCTGGGGTCGCTAATTTAACAATCAAAAGGCACTAAGGATCGACTATTAATACCATGGGCAAGCTTCTCAATTTTCTTTGGTCAATTAAGTTGTTTAATTGCGAGAGCCAAGTGTTTCATGTCCGAGGGCTGACTAGAGGCTATACGTAGAAGACCTTGTAGTTAAGCTATGATAAAAGGAATTGCTCATGAAATCATCACCTGACTTATTTCCTTTTCTTTGACCTCCCAAAGTCTTTTCAAAGTGATTCCATTTTGATGTGTGTGCTTATTTTGTATGCCTTGGGTTTTTTGCTTTTCAAGAAAAAGCACCCACACTGGGAACCTCTAGGGCTCTAGTACCATAGGCGGTATATGTGTGTGGAGTACCAAATCTGAGATTTCTCTTCCAACTTAAGATTTTACATTGTGGCACTTTGATTTTTTTGCTTGTTCGTTTTCAAAATTTTAACTTTGGGGGGTCATATAACACTGTTACCCTCCCCAGGCTCATCACACTAGTAAACTCCCTTTATAATACTTAAGCTAAAGGTTAATAGGGACTAAGCCCACTAGAAGCCCTAGTACATTGCACACAATGTTGCCTAAGTCGGATTAAGAACCTAAGTAACCATAGATTATTAGGAAGGCATTCCCCATGGTATTAAGAGAAGATCATTAACGCCTAGCTTGGTCAAACTAGCTTAGTCGGACTGCTTGCTTTTTTAAACCTAGACAAGTGATTATGACAAAAATTGCATAGAATTTAATGTTCTATTTCCATATAGGAACTACATGAAGAGCAAGAAGCTTCATTTGACTTCCTTGTTCTTGAGCTAGGTGGAACAAATCGTTCTTTCTTCGGTACCCAAACTAGCTCTGAAGCGGGTGTGTAGCATTCTGTGATTTTTTTCTTTCCACGATTGTCAATTCGTTTTGGGGATACAGGATTGGGCGCACATGGGTCAGGTGACAAGTAAGAACACAATCTAAATTTTGGCACCCAGATTTGATCATTTCCTTGATAGTAGCCTTGGGCTTGCAATAATCGTTTAGGAATCCACCGCCACATTTCCTTACATTTCTTGGGGCAAGTGGGATGTTTCTTACAAGGCTTCTTTTTTTTAGCACTAGCTATGGTCGCTAAAGAAGCTTTAGGGACCCACTTGTATGTTTTCTTCGTTATATTAGGATGAGTCCTGTCAGAAGCTATACGCAGTGCTTTTAGAATATTTAAGGGTACGAGTGGTGGCATTTCATCCCCCTCAGGTGTTACCCAGGTCGTCCCCCTATTTTCCCAAGTGTCTATGGTTGCTGCTAGGTGGACCCAATCCACATTGTCCAACTCAGTCATCCCAGGTAGTACACCCAGATAAGGAGAATCTTCCCCAACATCAGTGTCCGTTTTACACGTGTAGCAATAGTGCAATGGGGCCGAGTGAACTGTGGTGTCAGATCTATGATCAATTATAAACTGGTTTCCAAGGGGATGTGCTAGACCAGTTACAAGATCCACTCGAATGACAAAATCTTGGAACTCCAAGTAGACATGGTTTTTAGACCAGTCATGCACCATTTTTGCTTCCCTCATAAAAGGATGTCCTAAGATCATCTCAGATGCCATAGTGTGCTTGGAGAAATCCATAAATGAAGGTAACTCTTATTTTATGTCCAAAGACCTTGATCTTGAGGTCTTTTAGCATTCCAATAGGTTTAACAATAGACCCATTGGCCATCTTCACTACTATGGTTGTGGTTGCAAGGTGAGGTCTTCCCATAGTTTCCCAGCAATTTTTAGTCACAATGCTAACCCCATCGCCACCATCAAGGATTCCCTTCACAGTTAATCCCTTAGTAGTGATTCGTATGGTCGCATTGGATTCATCACCCTCAAAGTATTGTCCCAACTTGTTAACATGTATTTCTATAACAAGGTTCTCATCTAGGCTGGGTTGTGGATCTAAGTGTTCCTCCTCTATTGGCATCTCCCGAGCTCCATCCATCTGTGCAAATTGTGGTAGCCCAAACTTTAGTTCTCCATTGAGGAAGGCTCAAAGAGCTGAGACTAGCTCACGATCTTTATATAGTTTGGACATGATGGTGGTTCTAACTTCTGAAGACATGAAATCCATCAATTTGGCAATGTTTAACAGCACCTTTTGGGCTTTAGTCCCTTAACGTGGGGAAGATGGGATCTCCATTTCTTTGATAGGATCAGGTAGTGCCTCTATAAACATTATTTCTATCAAGAAGTGAGTACGCCCACTTTCCCATGACTTTAAGTAACTTTCTTCTTGGATGACACTAGGTATGGCTAAGGGTCTATGGACTTGGTGAGGTTGTTGTTGCGTAGGGAACACGATGTATGTAATCTGGATCTGCCTAGGTGCTGGTTCTAGATCCCTTTTGGTATCTTCTACCAAACTCCTTAATTGCTTGACTCGCTCGATCTCCTCTCTAGGGTTTGGATAAGTTCCTATCTTCTTCTTGGGCCTGGCCATTGTGTCTCATGAAGATCTTCCTTGTTGGTTTCTATCTTAGTGGTTGTTTTGGTCTCCATGGTTTTACCTGAATCAGAATCCTCTTCAGTGTCGTTCATATATACGAGGGTCGTCACGAGTCCCTATGTTGGTCTTTGAACTGGGGTCTGACTTTGCTACTTTTTGCCATCTCTTCCTTCGTGTTTTCTTCTTTTTTTGAGATTGGGCAATTGATGCCGTGTATCTTTCCTCAATAATATAATTTTGTTTTTGGAGCATCGATCGTGTGAGTACATTTACTGGTACCACAGGTGTACTTTGTGATGGCTCCTCTGTAACCTCAATCAAGTTTAATGGTGTGATCTTCGGTGCATTTGGATTATTTGGACATTGGGTAATCAAATGATCTATGCCACTGATTACACATGAGTATCGGCATTGTAGACGTGCTCGCTTGATTGGTTTGCATTAGTGTCGCGTTCTTTTGTAGCCTAATAGGATACTCGGCCACACTATGTGGACCTTCACACTCATAGCATTGAAGAGGTGGTCTCTTAGCAGTGTAATTGATATTTTGGCCTCTTGCAGCAAGAGTAGCTACTTGATAGACAGGTTTGACTTATCCCCAATAGTCCTCCATGTAGTATTGTGGACTTTCTTCAAGCACATCCATCCCATAGGCAATATTAGGGTCTATATCCTCCTCATAGCCTTACACACAAGCAATAGATGACTCACAACCCACTTGATTCACATAAGTGATTCTTGGATGTGGTGGTTGCGGTCCTAGCACTGGAGGTGGTAAGGGTATTGTTTGAACAACATTTTGGGTCCTAGGGACCATGTGTTGTGACGTTTGTTTAAGAGGTGGGGCCGGTATCAATGCAGGAACTTGAGGTGTGTCTGTCCATGCTAAGGTTGGTCTATTGGCCATCGCACGCTTAAATACTATGCAATCCTTAGCTTGATGACCATACCTCCCACTGGCATTGCAGTTCCCATTAAATTTTACTCTAAAAGTAGGGCATTCATTGGTACTATGTGGTCCATAGCATACTGAGCACCATTTTTGCTCCCTTCTTGGATACATATGATTGTTTTGCGGAGCACGATTGTCTCTAAGACTCTCTTGAATGGCCTTGGCGAGATCTGCTAAATTCATCTCAAATATCTTTGGCTCCTTAGCAATTGGCTTTAGGGTCATTGGTTGATGCCCCGATGCTTGCAAGCTAATAGATTTAGGCTCAACAGGCACTCTTTCTCCTTGAATCATTAAATTATCCTCCAATTGGATTGTATTGATGGTGAGTGCTTCCCAAGTGGTGATACCTCTAATGACTAGGCCATTGTAGATATCCTCATGTCGTAATCCCCTAATGAATCTATCAAGAAATTGATTATTATTGAAGCACTCATTTGGATTACAACGTGAATTCAAATGCTTCAAGCGACTAATAAAGTCTCTCACCAACTCTCCTTCCTCTCGTTGGGCTTTCTGAAGCTGAGAGGCCACACCCCAAAGCACTCCCTCTCGTATGTATTCTTTTAAGAACAGTCTCCTAAGAGTAGGGTAAATTGTTTTTTCTTCCACCCTTAGGGTTCTATACCAATCCCCAGCCTTCCCACTTAAAGTTAGGCTTAAATCATTACTCTTATGCAGGTCATTGTGTTCTCCTAGAGAATCACATATTTGTTCAAACACTTCGATATGATTTCTCATATCCCCGTCTCCACTAAATTTTTGTGTGAGCTTGGCTATTTATACTGCCTTACTTCTAGGCTCTCTATCAGGCGTGTTACACATATTCTCAACAATAGATCGACCGATAGCTTGAGCAAATGTTGCCAAGTCACCTAAGTGAGTAGGAACCGTGGGTGGAGGTGCTCCAGAGACTACATGTGGAGTAGGTATTGGCATTGGGTTTGGCGCATCGGAAGACCTTGGATTCCATGTTTGGTATGGTGTTGTGCCATGTGGCGGTCCAAAGTTCATATGTGTCCCGGGGGATTCACTCTATATACAAAACAAGACGCCACCTGCGAGCGGACAAATTTGATAAATCCCCTATATACGACTCATATTATGAAATATGACACCCCTTTCTACGCTTATACAACAATCAATGCAAAAAAATATCATACCCCTATCTTACACATAATATTTAGGTCTCACATGATCTAACTGAGTAAAACTATTCAAAGAGCGTGTAGCATAGTGACTGGAAACATACCAAGAAACCACTTCTGTTGATAACTAGATGTACCCTCAATGTGTCTTAGTTTGACTTTCAAACTATGTGCCTGTTCAGCCTGCACTCTAGCTACTCGTCTAATTTTGACCCATCTAAATTACACAAAAAACATGGTTATAAAGTTATGCTAGGTTCTCCGTGTAAATTTGTATCTGTATAATGAGTCTTTATAGCTTTTATCCCTCAACAAATGAACTATAATCACAAAACAAGAGATTGATACAAAGCAGTGTCAGTTCTTGCATGTATCTTTGTAGCTATTGACTCACAAGTTTGAGGGCAGACTCTTTTGGGAAGCCATGATTTGGAAACACAAAACTTCCTCTCATTTCCCCCTTTTCTCACTTCTCCCCTACCCCCCCCCTAAATATGATACCCCCTCTCTTACTTTTAGGCTTGGGAGATAAATTATTGGGGGCCTGCCCCTAACTTATACGTTTATGTAGCTTGTAAAAAAAAACCCCTCCCTTGCACTTACGTGGTGCGGTAAGTTTTCCATGGTGAATCCCCAGAGATATGTGTGGCCCTAGGCATAGCAGATCACGTCTTATGTGACATGCTAATTCTAGCCGGTATGGTCCAATGGAAATAAGAGCTTGGGTGTTGTGGTTGTGGAGCATAGGTAGTTGAAACAATGGAGGGGTAGGAACTACATGAGTACGAGGACCCATGGGTGTATAGGACTGATACACACTTGTAGGTATTGTTGTCGGCATTGAGCTACCATGTAGCGGTGCTTTACTAACAAATGAGGTCCATGGCATGCTTCTTGGCATGCTCATCATTGGGGTAGGCATGGTAGCCGTGGCGTCATCAAGGGAAAGATGAGCTAGACTTGGAAAAGTAAAGCTATCACTTGTGGGCTTAGATTGCACCGAGACCCCTTGCAAAACAACGTATGGAGGATCCATCGGACTTACCGAGGGAGTCCCATTAGTGATAAGGTTGGTTGTTTAGCCTTCCCTGTATCCAAGAATCTCATGAGACCAGTTGAAGGCATGTGGATCCTCTTGTTCTATCTCTCTAGCTCAATAACCCTATGGATGACCTCACAAACTCTTTGTTGTTGATCCTCCACACTAGTAGCACCCGTTGTGGATTGTAGGATATCTAACCAACCCACGTGATAGGTGTGACCTATGTATAGGTCGGTTAGAATTTTCGTTTGTAGTTTGTACTCCCAGTTCTCATTTAGGAACGCTCCATCTAGGCCTGAGGTGCTAGGGGTGTCCTTTCAACTAGATGCAATGTGTCTCTCTATGGGTTGACACTTAGTGGTTGCTAAGTCAGGAGCATTCGATTGCTCTCCTAGGAAGGATATTGACATAGGAGCTTTGCTTTTAACTCTCTTCGTTGCTCCGCCTTGCGTAAGCTCTTAATTTCCTTTTCGCTAGCCGCAATGATATATCGTTCAACCTCTTGCACTTCGGCAAGGCTTCTACCATCAGGTAATATAACCTCGGAGCAAAATAGCTCTGAAGAGTCAGGGGGTGCAGTGAATGGAGTATTCACGTGCACACTCTCTAAGAGCATAGGGTCTATGTTGGTCATGAATGGCGAATTTACTTCTCCACCCTCCTCATTTACATCGTTAGCTCCATGTTCGGAGCGAGTGGCTCTACTAAAGGTTTCCTTCAAGTGGCTAACCTTCAAACCAGACCGTGGACCCATGGCATGCATCTCTTGGCTTGAGCTATCGGGATTAGGCATTGGGAAACCCTCCATGACGTCGTAGTCAGAGGAAGAGTCACTAGCTGCTATGTTTGGGTCTTGGTTTGTACTACCTTGGGTCCCCGCCGAGGGCTCGAAACCTAAGGTAGGTGGATATTGAGAACTCGTATAAGTCGAAATGATCTCTAGTTGCTCGGTCTCTAGCACACGACCAGAGCACAGATGCATGTGCCTTTGGCACCCTATAAGCGTCAACGAATAACCTCGAAGGTTAATCGCTTATTTTTTTAGGCGTCCGTTTTCATTTGTTTTTTTATTTTTTTTAATGATTGGTTTTTGGATTAGAGTGTGTGATAGCTTGAAACAAGCATATCGCTCAGGGGGTTGTGGTATGCTTTACAACACAGCGTTCGGTTACCCGAAGCTCCGTTGGTCCTCAAAAAGGTCGATTTTTACCTACGTGTGAGGCTAAAATACGTAATTTTAAAGGGGGACTGAGGCCTGTGAGCCTGAGCATGGGGTTGGGCTTGGGTCTGCGGGATATTTCTGATCTCGATCTTACCTTTAAAATTTTACATTTTAATTTTTTTAAAAAATATATTTTTGATTTTTTTGGATAAGGTCGCCGCGGCCGTGCTGTGCGCGCAAGCACACAAACACCTAGCTTACCTACTTACCACTAATACAGCTACTGTTACACACTAACACACTACTACAAAAACTCATTAGCTAACAGAACTACTTACTGTACTTTACAGAGAACTAACATTATGGATTTACTACCTTAATCCTAACACCTTATCTCAAAGAAAACACCTTATGAACAGAAAAAACAAAGTACCTTTCAATACCTTATTAAAAAAACATACACAACAACAAAAAAAACTCCTTCTCAACACACACACCTTCCTTCTCTACCTTTCCTACATTTCAAAATGCACCACAAAGTAGCATAGAGTGCTACTCAAGCTTAATGCAAGGAATTCCCCGGCAACGGCGCCCAAAAAGTGCATGTTTGTCGCACGTGTCAATGCAAGGGACTTGCCAATACACTGTATGCGAGCCACAAATGGCTATAAGCACACAACTAGACTAATCTAGCAAGCTCAAGAGAGCAAGGGTGTGTCACTCACCGCCCTATGCTTGCCTTCGTGGAGGATTCCTCGCCCCGAAGAAGAAGGAGCCGCCGCTGTGCCGCGGTCAACCGCTTCGCCGCCGCCGTGCCATCGTCGCAATGCTTGATCGCACTCTCTCTCTCTCTCACACACACACACGCATACACAGACACACAAGGAGATGAAGATGAAGAAGATGGAGATGGAGCAAGAGCACTCTTCAAATGCACAAATGAGAGATTTTTAGGTTTATGAGACTTTTATATGAACTCGCCCCATTCACACTTGGGCGCCCATACTTAGCCAACTAACCCTTAAATGTTCCTGTTAGGGTGCACCTCTTATCGGCGATCACTCTACCCTTTTTCTATTGGACTGACAAGCCTGGTCCCTGACTCTACTAAATAAATAATACGGCGTCTGTTGTAGGTGATAGGGTGTCCGTGAGCCGTGAGGGTTAACAAGCTTCTATGATATCTCACTAAAGATTTATGGAATTCATTACTCATTTAGGCTCAATAATAAATTCACTTATTGCATAGCCTTTTTTTTTGTAAATCCATTTTTTGGGTCCTTTGAAATAAAATAAAAGTCTTATCATGTTGTTAATGTATTAAAACTATACTTCCATGAATATTTCATATTGTATATGGAAGTTATGGTCATATTATCAAAATCTACCATGACTTGAGTGGTCTAAGCCACTAACTTGATCCAAGGAACTTTTGTGCATATGTCCTAAAGTCCACCACTTACCCCACCATTCTAGCATTTGGTCAAATATTCATTAAGTACTTAAACTTCCAAATAAGAGGCCCTCCTATATCCCATCCTCTTCCTAATTTCTATAAAGGCTAATTGTACTATTATCAACTATATGTTTCATGTCCACATTTTAGATTTAGGGTCCTTTATTTAGAAACACGAATAACGAGCTTTCCTTTGTTTTATGGTGCCTTATGACCATTCTTTCACTAGCCACTATTGATATCCAATTATGTACAAGAATGTGTCAACTGCAAATATTCTTGGCTAACCTGGTTCTCAACACAAATTTTTGTGGGGCCTAGAAAATGAGAGAAACAATAGTATTTCAAGACAAGTGCACACAATTAACATGAATGACAACATAAAGTAACTTCAAAACAATGACAAAGTTCTGCAAGTAAAGAGATGACACAATAAGATGGTAAAGGTTGTATTGCATTAATCAATTACATGAGTCCACTGGCTTAGCATATGAGTTTTGTACTTAAGTGTTCTGTACATGAGAACAAAGCTAGACTCTCTCTCTCTCTCTCACTACCACTCTATTGCTCCGCCTTTTGGCCCCTTCATCTTGCCTTCCATTTGCAGCACTTTTCTTTGCAATTGTAAGTTTAGCAGACACTTTCAACCGATTCTTGGTTGTTGAGATTTGGTTCCATACTCAAATGTCCATCCTGGCTTGGTTGGTTCTTGGTCTGCAATTGAGCCACAAAGTGACTGATTATATCTCCCTAGGGATTGACTATTTAAATATTGTAGGCATGAAATTCCACTTTCATTAACTTTTGCGATACACCTTCTGCAAATAAAACATGAACACGTAGATATACAATATCAAAAGCTAAATACAATGTGAGTTTCTTAAATCCATAGCTGAATTTGATTGCAATATAAACATTCAAAACTTCACCTCTTCCAAGAGCAAGTATTTGAACATTGTTGAATTTAGACCAACCCATATTGTGGCCTACATTGCTGAAATGCATTGGAGTCAAGTTTTCCAACCATTGATAGTAGCAGCTTTCAAATAAATCTTTTGAGGCACTAGTACCAGTTTTCAATGTTGTTGAATATAGGAGAATCTGCTAAAACAAGAGATGATTAATAAAGAATCCTTGTAATTTCAAAGTAAAAAGAGCTCCAATGAGTCATTCATGGAAAAAATACACTAACAACACATGCTTTGCAGGAACCGACACTTACCTTAGGATCCTTTGCCAACATTGAAAACGTGTGACCCTTCATAAGCCTTACATACTTGCATTCTGCTACATTGGCACCATGCATAGTAGATCTCTACTGCATTGTAATCTTTTGTCGGGTAGCTATGAGCAAGTACACTCTTGCTAGAAATTACTTGAATAGTGAATAGTTCACACACACACAAACACACAGTAAAGAAGGAGATGTTGCAACAACTGTGAAAAGGATTTTGAAAAGAGATAGGGAGCTAGAGTAGGAAAGTTGATGTTGCATGTCAAGAAAGAGGTTATGGAACTCGAAAAAGAGATGCAAGCTTGGGAAGAGAGCAGAAGTGGAATGGGAACCTAGAAGTTGGAGCTATGGAGATAGAAGTTGCAGATCTAGAATGGGATGTTGGAGCTATGGAGAAAGATGTTGTAGATCTGGAAGAAAATGTTGGAGCTATGGAGAAAGAGGTTGCAGATCTAAAGGGAGATGTTGTAGCTATGGAGAAAGAGGTTGCAGGTTTACAAGGAGATGTTGTAGCTATGGAGGAAGAGGTTGCAGGTTTAGAAGGAGATGTTGTAGCTATGGAGGAAGAGGTTGCAAATCTAAAAGGAGATGCTACAGAGGTAGAATGATGTGTGGTAGGCTACATTACAAAAAGCTGCCCTAGCATGAGAAGAGGAGGAGAGAGAGATATCAAGGTGTTTTAGAGAGAGAGTGGGGATAAAGATTGTAGATTTGCAATTTTCAGCCAGCTGAGGGGAGAGAAAGAGAGCTTGGGAAACTTTTGGAGGGGGAGAAACAAGAAGAGAGAGAAGACAAAGAGGGGACAAGAGAGGGAAACTTTTAGTATTTGAAAATTGAAAAGGTGCTTTTGGGGAGAGAGTAACTCCAACCAGATCTTGTAAAATTTGTAATATATATTCTCCAAGAAAATAAGCAAAAGTATTTTTATAAAGGCACGTCTAGGCTATCTACCCCACCATTCTAGCCCTTGGTCAAAGCTTGATTAAGTTTTAAATATTTCCTTAAACTGCCAAATAAAAATGCAAACACAATGAGTAGCAAAGAATAAAAACTGAGAAAATAGAAAATATCCCACAAATGGTGCTAGAAAATCCGACAATTGTGTAAATATGTAGAACTTGTAATTTTTGACTACCTTTAATTTGTAGCCACAACAAGTATACACAAATCTCACTTCTGCGAGAGCGGATACTAAAATCAATGTCAATGTAGAAGTAAATTGACTAGTATAGCATCAAAGTAAACTACGAATAGGTAGAAACTATAGCGAGAGCATGGAAAAATTTGGCATATTTGTTCCTATAAATTGAAAAATATCTCCAATACTTTCAACCATAAACGATTAACAACACACAAAAAATGCATAATAGCAACAATGAAGCCACCTTGACTATGCATATAATAAAAGACCAAATCTCCCACTCACAATCTGTCATACACACATCAATGAAGCCACCTTGACTATGCATATAATAAAAGACCAAATCTCCCACTCACAATCTGTCATACACACATCAAGTCAAACTGAATAAAAGCTCACCAAACACAATGAAGCATGTAATCAAAGACCAAATCTCCCACTCATAATCTGTCATACATCAAGTCAAACTGAATAAAAGCTCTCCGAACACAATGAAGATAAACAAAAGAAATTGATGGGTTGAACAAGCGCATAAACTTGTCAAAAACAAAACCATTTTAAATCACAAATCCACATGAGGTATATATTAACCACGAAGAGCATGGCAACGGAGCTCACCTTCGCATCAGGAAGCTCTCTAGATAACTCCACTTGTCCAAAACACATGTATACACGTGAATCCGTCACCTATGAGTTGTAGCGAGTTCATTATGTATTCACATATGTAATACATGACAATAAATTGCACAAAACTGTGCATAAATCTATGTGAAAATCCCACACAGTCTCAATGTGCACAATATCGCATGTGGATATGTATCAATCCAAAATCCATATTCCAAATCAACACTTTTATATACAGGTATAAAGTAAATCATCTTTCAAATAGCACCATAATGTGAAATACACAAACTATATAATGCTTTACAATGTAGGAGTTCAATTGTTGTCAAAGCTACTATCCGTAGAAATTACCCAAGTTGCTGAAAAACATTTAGTGTCAAAATTTTAAAATTTTGATACCACCAACCCTTCCAAAATGTCAAGAAACCTTGGGGTTGACTCCTAGATGATATAGGTCCAAGACCTAGTGTAAGAGATTTGTCAAAAATAGAATTTTTTTAAATCTGAAAGTGCAAAACAGACCTATCACTGTCGTAATTGTTGTGACTGTAATCAAAATCTCAAAAAATTGACAAAACCATAGCATCCAAAACATGCCAAAACCCCAACTTAAACTTCTTGAATCATATCTATTCGACTCCGTGTGACAAAGATATGCAAAAAATTGTATTTTGCGTGAAAGTGGAAAAAATGAGTTGCAAAAGGTTTTGTTCATGCTTTTGTTGTGCTCTCTACAATGCAATGCCAAGATTTTTGTCACCAGTCTCTCTGAGTTCTGATACCAGTTGAAGAGCATACTAGTGCAAAAGGTGTGTGGTGTGTGTGCATGTGCAGTGAGTGTAGAGTGATTGTGTATGGGAGCAATACTCACTACTAAATTAAGTGAGACCCCTTATTCTTTTACGTAGAAGAAATAAAATTAGTAGTTAGTGAAGTCAATGGACGGCTGGATACCAAACATTCAACCCCGAGGCAAGGCACATGGCGCCTTTTCCCCAACACATTGCAACCGCAGTTTAAGTCATACGATTCTTTCTAATGACATCAACCATAGTTGTGACACTATATCTATATTTATTAATATATCTCTTATTCAGATTTATCCTCCAAGAATAGTACTCGCTCATAAACTCTACTACAATATTGAAAGAGATTAGGTTGAGAAGAATTGTTGGTCTCGTTGATCCCCAAATTATGACCTTGCTGTCTCGTTACACCTTGGATTTTTGCTACAATGGCTTGCTAGTGCCTTTGTCCTTTGGCCATTGCTAATGGTATTGCTCCTACATCAATATTTCTTTTTTTGCAATGCGTGCATGATTTGAATATCCTAGCTGGTGTTGTTTTTGTGACAGCCTTATAGGGTCCTTTCTCTCTTGCAACTGCTATCCTAATCCTTCTTTTTAGTTGTATCGTCCATCGCTTTGGAAGCATGATACTCTTACACATGGAAAATTTAAGAGATAACTTGATTATATGTGGAGATTTTTACAATAACTTCTCACCTCCCAATATAAAGTTTAGAGGTAATTTCAAAAGTTGTAGGTGGCTAGTATTTTCAAGATTTCATGCTTTACTTATTAGAGTTTGTAAGTTCTTAATAGAACTTATTAAATATAATAAAACTGGATATTTTCAACAAGTATTTTGTGCTGGTTTCATACAGGAGAGATGATTGTTTTGAGCATGTTCTTTTCGATCGTTTTTTGTACAAAACTTGTTAGTATAAACATGATTGTTCCTTCTTCCTCAAAATAGTAGACATCAAGGTAAAACATATATAACACTCAAGCCTTTTCCTTGTTGACTTCACAAACCATGTTTCAAGAGATATGTTTCCATGTTTCTTTTGATATATGTTTGTTACTATTAAGCCTTTTAAAGAGTATCACCACTCACCATGATATGGTACAGATGGTATTAGTGCCGGTATACGCATTAGCAATTATCTATCGATGCTTTTATGAGGCAAAAGAAAAGTGATAGAAGACGTGAACACATTTGAGCTTTTTGCTGCAAGAAAGGCTACCCCAAACTATTGTTTTTGGTACTTGTATCCTGTGTGTGTGTGTGTGTGTGTGTGTGTGTGTGTGTGTGTGTGCGCGTGTGTGTAGAACATACACACACATACACATAACACAAAAATACACATACATCGTGTAGATCTGCACACATACAAGAAAGGTTGCAAGAAAGGCTACCCCAAATTTTTGTTCCTGGCAATCGTATCCTCTGTGTGTGTGTGTGTGTGTGTGTGTGTGTGTGTGTGTATATCATACATATAGCACAAAAATACACATACATTGTGTAATACACACATACTATTATAAACATGTATGTGCACATCCATGCTAAACAACAAAAGAGTTAAAATAAAACTAATTTTTAAGTTTTAAATTTGATTTGTGAAATTAGTAATAGGTTTAAGTGTTTTATAAAGTCCTTTATACATATAATTAACAGTTTAAGTTAAAATTTTGACAAATTGTTGTTATTTGAATTTAGGGTTTTGTGAATTAATAATATTTATGATGGTTGTTACTTAAAATTCAAATTATAATTAAAATAAACTTATTTTTATTCAAGATTAATTTTTTGTTTAATTAAGTTTACTTTAGCATTATTTTAGGTATTTTTTAATGATAAATTAGGTTTTCTTTATTAGGTAGAGTAAACTTCTTAGTTGTATGATTAGTTTAGTTTAACATGGTTTTATTTATTGGTTAGTTTTTCTTTCAGGATTAGTTCTAGAATTCTTTTAAGAATTGTTTAATTTTGATTTACACTTTCTTTGAAAGTGTGGTTTAGAATCAGTCTCAGACTTGATTTAACTTCCTTTCAAAATGCAATTTAAGATTAGTTTTAGAGTTGATTAGTTTAGAACCAATCTAGAGCTAGTTTTATGGTTTGATTACGTTGAGGTTAAGCCTCTTATGATTATTTTAAGGTTGTTTGTAGAATTAGTTTAAGATTGATTTATGGCTAGGTTAAGCTTTAAGATTAATTTACAATGAGGTTACACTTCTTATGATTAGTTTTAGGTTTGATTAACTAACAACTAATTTGATGTTTGTTTTAGGGTTTTTTCAAGACTAATTAAGAGTTGTTTGTAGGATTACTTTAAAAGTTTCTTTTTTCCATACTCACAAATTGTGAGTGATAAATGTATTGAAAAAAATTACACACTAAGCCACCCGAGCCATGGCATCTACCAACATTTCAGCCACAAGCAACCAGAGCCACCTTGTGTTTAAGGTTAGTTTAAACGTCTTTTATGATTAGTTTTAAATAATTTTGAAGTTGATTAGTCTAGAGCTATGTTTAATGTTAAATTTAATATTTTTAATAATTAATTTATGGTTGTTTGTAAATTAGCATTCTATTTAATCCTAAATGCATTTCCAAACACTACCTAATGTAAAATATATATTCCCAAACAATATATATATATATATATATATATATATATATATATATATATACATTTCCAAACAAAACTAATTGCTTCAATGAAATTTAAGGATTCACGTTGAGGTTAACGTTACGATATAGTTTTAAGTATGCATTTAGAGTTTCTTTGCGTTTGAAGCTTAAGGTTTGCATTTAAAGCTTTTGTAGTTTATGTTTCCACTTGGAGGTAAGGTTTTAGGTTTGTGCTTAGAATTTAGATTTATATATTGAATTTAGCTTTACGCTTTAAGCTTGTTGTTGTGGTAAGTCTTAAGCTTGTAATTAAGATTTTTTGTTTATGTTTTAGGTTTATCCTTGCAATTTAGGTTTGCAATAAACTTGAGCTATATAAAATTCTGGAATGCTATAGAAAATTTTGAGGGTGAAAGAGGGTTTGAAGTGGAGGTATTTGACGTGCATGGTTTGAAGTGAACATGGAGAGCCGTGTTGTAACAGTGTGTAGAGGAGAGTTGTGTGGGTTCATAGAAAAATAGAGCAATGTTTGAGGCACATGTGTCCTACTCAAGCACTATAAATAAGTACAACTTTGTAACATACTACAACTAATTGTGGGAATATATACATTATCTCATGTAAACTCATTTCTCTTTTTAGGTGATTTTCTATGCTAAGATTTTGCAACCAAAGTAGTCGTATGCCATTGAGATAGCCTCACAAAGTGCACATCTACTAGGATTACACTCTCAATCGTAATTTTTTTTTCTGAGAAAAACGAAGATGAAAACACAAAGGAAGCAATTAACAAAGAGAAAAATGCAGGAAAATCCAGATGACCTCTTGGATGATCATATAGATGTTTCTTTAGGGGGAGATATTTTCATAGATATAGATTTATGGTGAGTTGTGCTAAAATGAGAGAGACTACTTAAATTTCCAATACATTATATTTCAACATATTTTCTCTTAGTGCAACTAGTTCGGTGTGTTTTAATACAATGAAACCAAAATATGCAAGTAGGGAGATCTTGTGCTGGTGGATTCCCTACAGCAGTGTATTGCACCGAGAGTCTTCACCTAGGGTATGCAAAGGGTATGCCAAACTCCTCATCTAAACTCTGTTTGTGAGAAGTGTGCACGGATGTGTGCATGCGTGCAGGGAAGGGGGAGAAGCTAGAGCATAGAGTTTGGTGGAAGCTCAAAGTGAGGATAAGGCACCTCAGAACCCCTTATTCTATTGTATATTAAATAATAAGTTTAGTGATGGGTTAGTAAGTTAGTGGAATCTGGCTAGTTGGCCTAAACCCCAACAATCTCCTACTTGAAGGCCAATGTGGCCCAAGTAAACTATGTATGTAAAACATATACAATTGTGAAGCATTCAAGTGGCTTCACCCTACACCCATCATCTCAATGCTATGTGCAAACCGCTCTGAGGTGAAGCTCTTGTGAGAGAATCAGTTGGGTTATCAAACATATGAAACTTGACTATCTCCATGTTCTTGTTAGCCAATATGTCTCGGATCACATGATACCTGGCCTCTATGTTTTTTGACTTTGAGTGAAACATTAGGTTATTTGCTAGCATAATAGCACTTTAACTATCACAATGCAACAGTGGAGTCTCGTAAATGCCAAGGTCTCCCACTCCAAAAACTGCAACATACTCTGACTTTGTGGTGGAAGACAAAGTGGAGACATGATCTCCATGTCATAGGTGCTCCAACAAATAGTAATACATAGCCAGACATGGACCTTTGACTATCCACACAACCCACATAGTTCTCATCCATGTAACCCACTATGGATTTATCATTGCTTCCAAAGAGTAAGCACTTGCTTGTTGTATTCTTAAGGTAATCTTAGAATGTGTTTCATTGCCTCCCAATGCTTCCTACTAGGATTTTCCACAAATTTTTATACTACTCCCACTGCAAATGAAATGTTGGGTCTGGTGACTACCATGGTGCACATAAAACTACCTACTACTGAAGAATATGGTACCTTTTCCATTTCCACTTTCAAAGAATCAAATTTGGGAGGATCACTCTTATTAATTTTTGCATATACCTATGTTGGGGTACTCAATGTAGCTCCCCCCCCCCCCCCCCCCCACCCAACAAGACTTGTAGATGGGTGAAAGCATGTTAACGTGTCACACTTTTTCATGTCAGGACAATGCTAATTAGCACAATGTTGACATATGCTAACTAGTACAATAACATGAGCTATATCTCCAAGATCTATGACGTATGATATATTGATAGAAAGCTCTTGAAACAAGGAATCCAAGTGTACAACCTCCAACAAATTTTGATATTATTTGCAAAAATTTAACCAAACGCCCAACTTTTTAACGATATGCTAACTTGAAAATGCTAACTAGCACAAAAAGCGTGACACATTAACATGCTTGCACCCAGATACGTTTGCTGAGATAAGTGGCTTGCATCTCCCAGATCCTTCATACAAGATTTCATGCGCTAAGTGACTTCTCCAAGATGAAAATCTCATCTTTATATTTCCTAGCAATGAGCATATCATCAACATAAAGTAAGAAGATGATAAGTGAACCATCATTCAACTTCCAGGTATACAAGCATTGAGCTTCCTGGCTCCGTACATAACCTTGGGACTACATGTGCTTGTCGAATTTTTGGTACCACTACCTTGAGACTTTCTTTAGGCCATACAATGTCTTACATAGTCTACACACTAGTTCTGCTCTTGTAGTCTTTTAAAGTTGAACTTCAAAACCCTCTAGTTATTTCATGTAGACATTATATTCAAGATCCTTCTGAAGGAAAGCCATCTTCACGTCCATCTAGACAACATGGAAACTAGCACTTGAATCAAAGGTCCAATTTTGCACATAGAACTCATCAAGAAACACTAATGCATGTGGAATCAAATCAAAAGTGAATATCAAGACATCTGACAACTACGGCATGTTAGGAACACCTCAGCAGGTGGAGACTAAACTATATTGAGCTCCTCAATCTTCACACTGCTTTTAGGAGGTTTAGACTTGACAATGGCTTTACACTTTTCACATTGCAAGATACAACAATCTTTTTTCAAGTGGACTTTCTTATGGAAATGATAATGTTCCACATTGTGTAGGTTACATCCATGATTCTTGCTATGAGCATTCTTGCGATCCTGTGATCAACCATGACTATGATTGCGACCTCTCTGCCTAGGATGACCATCACCAGTCATATATACATCACCATGCCCACTAGAGTCAAGAGACTGATGTCTAATCTCTTCCGTGAGCAAAGCACCAGTAACACTGCTGAGAATAAGCTCACCTTTAGGGACGAAGTCACTAATGGTAGTGTTAAATGTGTCCCACAATGAAGGCAAAGAACATAGCAATAAAATAGCATTCATTTCATCATTAAAATTGAGTCCCTTAGAGGTGAGTTATGAAAACAAGTTGTTGAACCAATTAAAATGTGAAGTGGCATTCCTAACCTCTTTCATGTTCAGATGCATGAGCTTTTTCAGAAGAAAAATTATGTTTCAGGTACTCTTGCCATCCCAAGCTGAGAATAATGACTCCTATAATTCCTTTGTATCGGTCTTATCCATAATTGTAAAGAAAATAGACTTACAAAGGCATAGGCGAATGGTCACCATAGCACAAGAATCAAGCTCTTTCCACTCATCTTTAGTGTAAACACCACGCTCTTTCCACTCCTCTATAGTGTAAACAACCTCTTTACACTCTTCCAATGGCACCACAAGGCTCTTGTTGACCAAAAAATCAAGCATACATTGCTTCCATATCATGAAGTTTGTGCCATCAAACTTCTTGATATAATATTCTTCTTTCTTAGAAAGTCCATCTATAACTGACAAGAGCAAATGCAAGAGAGTGTAACTAGGAATACATGAAAAAAAAAAGCAAAAATTTTGGCAGATTCTCCTCTATATAGATATCAAAATCTCAAGAAAAACTCGTGCATAAACTGTAAAAGAGTGCTGATAGGGCATCAACTAGCATGTGCTGCTCAAAAAATGCCAACTTGGTGTCAAAGCACCTATACCCATTTATACATATCTTATGGCAAGGACTCAAGTGGGGAACTCTAGCAACCTAAGCCAGAGTACAAGATTCTTTCATGTCTGCTACTCTCAAGAATCTCTCTTTGTCTTGACAAGAGCCGATGTCATTGATATTGAGAAGGTGGTAATGTCGAGAAGAGGATGCCGTAAATCGTGGTGATTGTCGAAGCCAAAGATTTCAAAGTGTGTCTGCTTGTGAGAGAGGAAAATAATCTCTCCCTCTCTCCTTTGCTCTCTTTTGAAAAGTGTGTGTGTGTGTGTTGAACTATACACACAATCACACCCCTTTTTGCCTCTACCTTGACTATGAGAGAGGGTAGGTGAGGAGACCAAAGCTCTGATACCACATGTGGAGCATGCATGCGGGGAAGGGGATATGTGTGTACATGTGGGGAAGGGGAAGAAGCAAGAGCACACAGTTTGATGGACCTTAGAGTGAGAATAAGGCACCTCACAGCTCTTATTGAATATTAAAGAATAAGTTAGTGTTGGGTTAGTAAGTCAGTGAGTGTCTGGTTAGTTGGCATGAATTGTAACACTACTCAAAACCATTATTATCACTATCATCACTACTTGCACTCAAATTTGGCAACTAAGGAGCATCATCAAATTTTTTCTTTCCTTTTGTTGATACATTTGACGAGTTGGTAGAACTCATTCTTTCAGGAAATCTTCCACTCAATGGCTTCTCACCATAACCTACACTAGGTGACCCTTGCATCCCACTCAAGACCTTTGACTACGCACCTATATCTTCTATGGCCACATTCTCTCTTACATCAACACCTAAATCATCCTTCACATCATCATACCAACTTGCCATTTCATGAAAAACATCTATTTTCACCCTTGCTTTATATGTCATAGGATTGTAACACTTATACACTTTTTGCTCAAGGGAATAGCCAATGAACACACATTTTCAACCTTTGGGTCAAGTTCGCTTCTCAATTCATCTAGAACATGCACGTAAGAAATACAATCAAAGACTTTGAAATCAAACACATGAAGTTTTTCACCACTATACTTCTCTTTAGGTGTCATATCATATAGTCATGTTTATAATGCAAACACTTGTAGCAACATCCTTATCCCAATCACAATGAGTTGTAGACATGTAGTAGTGTTAGTGTGTATACGCGCTTCACCAGGGGCACTTTTCTCCCACTGGGTTTTTTCCCCTGGACATCCGGTGTGAAAGGACACCTTATCTCTTAGGGTTTCATATAAGCTTTGTAGCTCTGAGTTTGTATATACACTATTATTCCAATACAGAGAGATAGACTACAGAGATCTCGTACACAAGCTCTGTGTCTTCTCCTTCTCCATCTTCTTCCTACTCTGAGTTGTTGTCTTCCTTCTGTTTCCTGTTTCATCATCTTCAACAATTGGTATCAGAGCAAGGTGATTTCCAGAGCCTCTACTTGCGTTTTCGCGTCCGCGCGCGCAATCGCAGTTTTCGAAAAATTTGCTCGTGGGAGCATCCTCGACGTTCCGGGAGTATTCTGAGCAGGCGACTTGTAGTTTTACCCCCCTTTTGAAGCCGTTCGAGCCCTCAGAATTTTGTTCTGAGCAGCGTAGCAGAAGTTACTTTTCGAAGGCGTTTAGATAAAGAGGGTGTGCTTTTTGACAGATTTTCTTCAGGTAAACAGTTCTTTTGGGAAGCAGCTTGTCTTAGCTTTGTGCTGAGATTTTGTGTAGAGTTTTGCTTGGATTGGAGAGGAGATTTGTGAATCTCTTGGAGGTTCTTTTGCTCTCTTGTGTGCATCCACAGTATGGCTCAATCTACGGAGAAAGAGATTTTTGGTGCGTTTACATCCGAAGACAAATTGGATGGTACCAACTATTCTCTTTGGTCTTTTATGGCCAAAAATGTTTTGGTTGGTAAAGGATTGTGGGATTATGTATCTGGAGATGAAGTTCGTCCAGGTAGCATTGCACCTGCCACGCCTGGTCGTGGTGCAGCTGTTGGTGCAGGACCCTCACAAGTCACTCCAGAGCAAAAGAGATGGGATACTAAAGATGCACAGGCTATGGCTGTGATTGCCTTAACCATAAAGAGGACAATCACACCACATATCAGATCTTGCAGAACTTCTGAGGATGCTTGGAACACTCTGCAAGCTATGTTTAGAGGAAGAAACGCTGCCAGAATAGAGTTTTTGAAGAAACAACTTGACAAAATACAGATGGACGAAGGTGACGATATTGTCGAGCATCTTACAAAAATCAGGGATCTTAAAGAGCAATTGCTTAGCATTGATGAAGTGATTCCAGAGAAGGACTTGGTTTCCAAAACACTCAATTCACTACCACCATCTTATTTGACTTTTCAGACTTCTTTGACTCTGTCTTTGCGAGCTAATCCTAACCCTCTTCATTTTGAAGAGTTAGTGGCATTGCTATTGCAGGAGGATCAATCACGTAAGAACAAGTCTTTACAGGTGGATGGTATGGATCATGCTCTTGTTGTACATAACAAAAACAGGGGTAAAGAGAGTGCTCATCACTCCAAGTCTAGTGCAGGACAATCTTCAGAGAAGTCTAAAGGTGATTCCGACAAGTCCAAGAAGAAAGGTAAATGTCACTATTGCAAGAAACCTGGTCACTACATTAGTGAGTGTAAAAAGCGAATTGCTAAAGAAAAGAAGAAAGAGTCAAGTTTGGTTGTTTCAGCTTCTGGTGATTCTTCTACAGCTAAAGAAGAGTCTGCAAACTTTGTGCAAGATTCTTATGCTTTTGTAGTATGTTCAGATTTTTCTGCTTATAGTGTTGAAAAGACACAAATGATTTGGTACTTTGATAGTGGTGCATCCAGGCATATTACTTCAAGGAAGGATTTGTTTTGTTCATTGGATGCAGCTCCAGCAGGAAAGAAGGTGACATGTGCAAATAATGCTTCTTATCCAATCAAAGGCGTTGGTAAGATTTTGATTACCATTTCAGATGGTTCAGATTTATGCTTGCCAGATGTCTTATATGTTCCAGGGATCAAGAAGAATTTTTTGTCTGTATCCTCTCTTGCAAAAAATGGTCTTCGGGTCATTTTTGAGGATGACAGATGTGTTGTACGAGATCGAGAGAATGGTTATTCTCTTATCACCACAGGTACGCTGGAAAATGGACTATTTGTGCTAGATCGTTATGAAAAGCAGATTCAGGTATGTATTGCAGAAACAAAGACTCAGGCCATGCAGGATGCTGAGTTGTGGCATGCTAGATTTGGGCATGTTAGTTATGGCAGTTTGATGACTTTACAACGTCATAATATGGTGCATGATTTGTCTTTATTGGAGATGCCACCAAGACATGTATGTGAAGGTTGCGTTCTTGGAAAGATGCACAGATTTGCATTTTCGCAGGATGGTTCAGTTAGAGCGACACGAAAGTTGCAGCTTGTACACAATGATGTATGTGGTCCTATGAGGACGCCATCTATAGGAAACAGCCTTTATTTTGTGACCTTCATTGATGACTTTTCTAGGTTTTGTTGGGTGTATCCACTCAAAGAAAAGTCAGATGTGTTTGCAGTTTTTCAACATTATGTCGCCATGGTTGAAAATGAAACAGGTTGCAAAGTACAGACTCTTCGTACCGATCGAGGAGGTGAATACATGTCAGGTGCATTTAAGGATTTTTTGGGAAAGAAAGGCATTAAACACCAATGCACTATGCCATACACACCACAACAGAATGGTGTTGCAGAAAGGAAGAACAGGTCTTTAATGGAGACGGCTAGATGTATGCTCAAGGCTAAGAGTTTGCCTCATAAGCTATGGATGGAGGCATTTGCTTGTGCAGCACATGTTTTGAACAGGTGTCCTACTCGTGCCTTGAAGACCATTACTGCATATGAAGCTTGGTATGACAAAAAACCTTCAGTCAGTTATCTTCGTGTTTTTGGTTGTCTTGCCTATGCTCACATCCCTCAGCAGTTACGTGGGAAGCTTGATGATAAGGCAATCAAATGTATATTTGTGGGGTACAGTAGTGGAAGTAAAGGTTATAGACTTTACAATCCTGCTACAAACAAGATTTTTGAAAGTCGTGATGTAATTTTTGCAGAAACTACTGCTCAACCTATGGTTGCCTTTGATGTACCTCATATGCAAACACATGATGTATTTGAAGGTTTGCTTCCTTCTTTTGTGGAGAATCAAGAAACACAACAGGTTGATAATCTTGATCAATCTTTTGATCAGCATGTGACACCTCATGATGTAGAGGAAATTGTGCGTGAAGAGCAAGAAGTTCTCAGGGAAGAAAGAACCTTGCCTAAATGGGTTCAGAAAACTTTGCAGGATAGCAAGTTGGATGCACCGTTGCCACGAAAAACACGTGCTGGTACTACTTTTGGCAGAGAGCAAGTAGATTTGGCTTGCTTTAGCACTCTTTGTGATGCAGATGAGCCTGATTCATTTGAACAAGCTTTAGAGTGTGTTCAGTGGAAAGATGCTATGCAGCAAGAAATTGATTCTATTCATAAGAATCATACATGGGATCTAGTGGACTTGCCTACAGGTAAAAAGCCTATTGGTACAAAGTGGGTTTTTAAGGTAAAAAGGAAACAAGATGGTACTGTTGACAGGTACAAAGCAAGGCTTGTGGCAAAAGGCTATGCGCAACAGAAAGGCATAGATTATGATGAAACCTTTGCTCCTACTTCTCGTGCGTCCACAGTTAGATCACTAGTTGCAATTGCTGCTCATCATGGTTGGAAAGTGCATCAGTTGGATATCAAAACTGCTTTTTTGAATGATGATTTGCAGGAAGAAGTTTATGTAATTCAACCAAGTGGTTTTGTTGTAAAAGGTCAAGAGCAAAAGGTATGTAGATTGCGTAAAGCTTTGTATGGTCTCAAACAGGCTCCAAGAGCATGGTATGAGAAGATACATACTTATTTGATTGGCCAGGGATTTCAGAACAGTCCAACAGATTGTACTTTGTATGTCAAAAAGAGAGATGGAGTTCTCATTATGCTAACACTTTATGTGGATGATATGCTTCTTACAGGCAATAGTGCAGATGAAATTGAAGCGTTTAAAGATGCTTTGAGAAAAACCTTTGAGATGTTTGATCTTGGTTTGCTACATTATTACTTGGGTATTCAGTTTGTGCAATCAGAGGATGGCATATACATGTTGCAGGCAAAATATTTGCATAAAATTTTGGACAAGTTTGGTATGCAAAATTGTAAACCAATCTCTACACCCGTAGAAACTGGATCAAAGTTGAGCATGCACGATGCTGGAGAACCTTTTGATGTACATACTTATGCAGCAGCGGTTGGTTGCTTGATATATTTGGCAGGCAACACTCATCCAGACATTCAATTTGGGGTTTCACAAGCAAGCATATTTATGCACAGCCCAGGTATGCATCATTGGCAGGCTGTGAAGCGCATACTTCGTTACCTTTTAGGTACCCCTAATCTTGCCATGTTCTTTCCAAGGGGGGATATGTATGGAAAGCACAGTTCTATGCAGCTTCTTGGTTACAGCGATTCAGATTGGGCTGGTGATTTTGACACACGACATTCCACAAGTGGCAATTGTTTTTTCTTGGGAAATGCATGTATATCTTGGCTAAGCAAGAAGCAACCCACAGTGGCTACATCAACTTGTGAAGTTGAGTACAGGTCAGCTTTCACGGCAACATTTGATTGTGTATGGATACGCAGGTTATTGGCAGATCTTTGTTAGTGTCAACAGGCACCCACTACCATTTTCACTGACAGTCAGAGTGCTATGGCAGTTGCAAGGAATCCAGTATTTCATGCAAGAACAAAGCACATAGAGGTTCACTACCACTATGTCAGGGAAAGGCTACATGCAGGGGAGATCACACTAACTTACTGTCCTACACAGGATAACATTGCAGATCTATTTACGAAGGCATTATCACGAGAAAAGTTTGAAGCTTTCCGAAAAGCTTTGGGCTTACTCTCATACACATGATGATCTGCTACCTTGTACGGATTCACACTATCACTACAGGGGGGATTTGTAGACATGTAGTAGTGTTAGTGTGTATACGCGCTTCACCAGGGGCACTTTTCTCCCACTGGGTTTTTCCCCCTGGACATCCGGTGTGAAAGGACACCTTATCTCTTAGGGTTTCATATAAGCTTTGTAGCTCTGAGTTTGTATATACACTATTATTCCAATACAGAGAGATAGACTACAGAGATCTCGTACACAAGCTCTGTGTCTTCTCCTTCTCCATCTTCTTCCTACTCTGAGTTGTTGTCTTCCTTCTGTTTCCTGTTTCATCATCTTCAACATGAGTCATGTTCTTGTCATTAACAATAGCTTTAGCAACGTTTTCTATGTGCCTCTTCTTCCACTCTGCAATACCGTTTTGTTATTAAATATACATGAAAACTACCTCTAAATTCCATGCTTTTTCAATAGATTGTTGAGCTCATTTGAGAAGTATTCTCCTTTTCCATGTGACCTCACATACTTTACATGTTTCCCAGTTTATTTTTTAACCATACACTGCAGTTTTTAGCTTCATGAAATAGAACCATATCTTCCTTGTACGGTCATCAATGAAGTTCACATAGTACATATATCCACCCATAGACAAAGTCTTTGCTCAATTCCATACATTTGTATGTACTAATTTCAATGCATTCTTGATTACATGCTTACCATGAGAAAATGATGCTTTTGCCTCCTTTCCAAGTTGACAAGTTTTACATTTCAATAGCTTTAAATACTGGCACTGACCTAAACTTTTACCAAACCCCAAGAAAAAAAATTTGAGCAAACAAAATATTGAGTAAGCCATACGTCTAATTGACAAAAAGTTGATTTAAAAAACATGACTTTCCACATTTTATGCTCATTTTTCCATTGAAGAGATGAAGGATCATGACATGAAACCTGATCATCTAGCTTTCTTTGGGGGGAGGAAAGACTAACCATACTAACTAATGTGCATGATGAGATTCCCTTATAAAATGACCTAGAAGCCATCTCTCCCGAGATAGTAAAGACTACAATAAATACATTTGATACGGTATCTTATTTGTAACAAAGTACGTTTTAAAAGTGTCTTGCTTCAATTTTTAATGAACTATAAATTAACAATAGAATATTAAGGTATTCATATAATTGATATATTCCACGGACCCATTTCTTTGACACTTAACGAAAGAAATCTGGATGTGTCCTGAAACCTCGCAAGGTATTTTGTGTAAAATCATAGTCTTCATTGTCACAATACCAGGTGACAAAGATAAATACTAATAATTTTGATATGTTGTTGTGTTTGAAATACCCATAAGTCTTAGAAATGGCCATTGCATTGAGATGCCCCAAAACTCTTAAAAGTAAATATCCTTGTCTTATTATGAAGTGAAAACCTTCCAGAAGGCTTTGTGCCGGTCTAAATTTGACAATTTTGATCACACCATTTCATTTGGAATTCCCAAAAACCCTAGAAATGATTGCCCATATATCTCATTCCAACTCGTAGAGACAGGGTTTTGGACAAAAAAGGGTCTCAAAACTGTCCAAAAGAATTCCGCGCCAACATGGGACTTGAAAAGCATGGGACCCTTTTGTGCACCTTTAAGATGGAATTCCATAATTTTGGGCACATGGTTGCGCCCAAAATGGTTTAAAATCCTACAAACAATTTCCCATATGTGTCATTATAATATCTGGAGACAGGCTTTCAGACCAAAACAGGTCTCGAAACTTCTCGAAAGAGTCCCGCACCAGGTAGGACCCTTTCGAGCACTTTTAAAATGGAAGCTTACAATTTTGGCCACATGGTTCCATCCAAAATGGTCCAATACAAAATTGCCATTCTAGGGTTTGGATCATTCCAAGTGCAACCATACAGCCAAAATTGTGAAATTCCATCTCAAAAGCGCTCAAAAGGGCCGTGCATCAGTTCAAGACCCCTTCAGACAGTTTTGAGATCTTTTTTGGTTCAAAACCCCATCTTTGAGTATTAGAATGAGACATTTGGACAATCATTTGTAAGTTTTTTGAATGTTCTTGATGCAACGGTGCGGTCAAAATTACCAAATTATAACAACTATAAAACTTTAAACCGGTGCAAAGCATTTTTTAAGCTTTTTACTTTATTTTGAGTTTAAAACTCCATCTTTGTGCTCATAATGAGACGTATGGATATTTACTTTTGAGGTTTTGGGACATCTTAAATACAATGGTATAGTCAAGATGATTAAATTTTCATATCGTCATGCATAGAAATATTCAATAGATTACTTTGTATGAGTGTAAATAATTGAGGACGGAACTAGATCATTTTTAAGTCAAACATCTCTTCCTTGGATGATATATGAGGCACATGGATGTTTCATTTTAAGTCAAAATTATCAAATATACCTTTGGTTTCTAACTCAAACTTGTGTTTTCTATACGTGCTCTTTTAATAACACCATGCAACACTATCAAGATAGTGTTTTCTATTGATGTTTGTAATGTCCTCTTGTTTTTAGAAATGAAGGATGGATAGCTTCTAAAAGTAATGCATCTTCCATCTTTTGTGTGGGCATATTGTAAGATTATGGGTCAATAGCAATTGTGTGATAAGATTGCTTGAAAATACATTTACTTGCAGAGAAAGAATGACTTTGAAAGCTCGTTGTTTTCAAGGGTCATGTGTTTTCTCTATTCATTGACATGTTAACAATTTTTGTAGCAATAACACGATTTTTCATCTCTCTGGGTGTCTCAATCATGGTTTGTGTGATTGTCTCTATCTCTTTTATGATAGTACAATATCACAATTTTGGTAATCTTCACTCAAAATTTTACTTTGCTCGCTTTTTTTGCTCGGGTAATAGAAATCCTCACAAAATTGTAACCATCTCTTAGTTTTCATTGTCTCCGGCCATTCTAGATTCACATTACCAATTCACTTGTGCCAAATTTCTATATATGCAATAATTTTTGCACTTTGTGCAAAGATGACCGCATTCACCTTAGCTATATTTGCATCTACAGTAAACATTATGGCCACTTTCTTTCCGTGCGCTACCAACTTTCTCTTCTTCTTATCCTCTTTGACATAGAGACCATTAAAGCTAAGCCTAAATTGGAAACCCTGCTCAACCATCTGCCCAACAAAAACTAAATTCTTTGCAATATTTTGTACATGCAGTACTCAGCCAAGTACTTTACTTTACCACCTATCATAGGTAATGATACATTTCATGTATGCATAATAAAATGTGCAATATCATTTCCAATCTCCACATAATCAGGACTCTGCAAAGTTCCCATCCCCTTGAACCACTCACTGTGATTGGTCATGTGATTTGATGCATCTCAATCCACATACCATACATTATCGCCAAACTTTGTCACATTTACAACATAGTAATTAACACGTGATGCAACACAAATAGCGCCTCTCATTCTCATCTACATTCTTGCTCATGGTTGCATAATTATTTTGTTGTATTCTGTATGAAAAATCATGTTCAAAGTGACGATGTCGCCCACAACTCCAACATCCAACTTTTCCTTGTTCACTTGTATTGTTATGCTGCACATTTCCATGACCTCTTGAGCTCTCTATGCCTCAAAATTTTCTCAACTACCTATGTTCTATCTCTAAAAATATTTTATTGCTACACTTGGTGATAACCTCTTCCTAGACCACCTCCATAACCTATATTGCGTGCTTTTCCTCTTCCCTGTTCAGAACTATTTCTCCTCTATGTAGCGGAATCTTTCTCAATCTCTTTCTCTTCCACAATCAACAAGGGCACTAAATTTATAAATGAAAGAATGTTCTGTCAAAGATAGATACCAATCTTAAACTTTTTGTGTTTTGGACCTAAATCTTGCAAGCATAATTCTACCTTATCATCAACATTGATGGTAACACCAATTGATGCAAGGGACTCATACATGTTCTTTATTTTCAACTATATTCATCGATATACATGCTATATTTTTGCACCCTATATTCAATGATATATATTCATTGATATACATGCTATTCTTTTGCACCCTATTCAACGTAGTCTTCAATTGCAACTTCCTTATCTTTGTGTTGGTCACATCCAATACATTATGGTGTCCCAAGCCTCATTAGGTGTGTGAGCATATTTCATATGTCCAATCATAGTGTCCTACAAACTCACAAAAGGCCCATATATGAACTTCCAAGCTCCATCATTCCAATCTTTTATCGACTCAATAGTTGCAGCTTGCTTTGGTTACATTGGTGCTTTCTCATGCTCTCCATCGATGTACTCCTCCTGAGTGTTACCATTCATCAAGTGAGGTTTTCCGAGCAAGTCAAAGAATGGAGCAAGACCTTCACACGCACACGCACACACACACGCACACAAAAAATTCAATATAACAAAAATAACAATCTAGCTCACAAATTCTAGAGGTGTTTATGCACATCGTCTTGCACTGCAACAGCCAACAAAAAAGCCAACTTTTTTTAGTGAAATCTTTTGACCAGTGATGAGAAAGAGAGGCAAGTGGAAGAAACACAGTATCGTGCATTCTTTATTACTTAGGCATTGAAGTGAACAAATAATTAACCTAGTGTAGTAAGATATATCATGACATAACTCAAATATGAAAAATGAGCCCACAAAGAGAGCTAGTAATATAAATAACGTAGGGAAAATGATGTTGGCAAAACCGAGGGCCATGAAATGCAAGAATGATCATGAGAACATGATTTTGTCCATATACGAGGTCACAAAATTTCCAATACAAATCCCCCAAAACCTGCACCGGGGAAGGCACTTAATAAGTATGTGATTATAATGTGAGTACAAGAGAAAGGGTGATTTAATTCCAACTTTTTTACACAATTTCACTTACAAAAGGACATTATAAAATGAAATTGGGAAAAAAATTTAGATTGAATAGAAAAAGGGTATTTAGTCAAAATTTTACAAATAAGAAGTTTTAGGAATAGTCCTTGAATGCCCCTTCCCCCACTTACCATTTCCATCTTAGCATAGATCTCTGCCCTTTTCATTCCGTCATTGTGCATCCCTCCTTGTGCCATATTGCACATCCTTTGGTGCTAATGTGCCATGCATTACTGCTCTTGCATGGGATGGTAACACGCAGTCGCAAGGCAATGGCCATCTCACGATAGCATTGCGACATACTAAGCACAACTGCCATAATCGATCTGTGACGTCCCTGCCCCTTGTCGAGAGGAGCGGAGTACCTTTGATAGGTCTCCAATCCTTATAAGGAAAAACCAACGGACATTGCCTTAGCTACTACGTAGCCATGGGCATGAACCGTTAGTGAAGGATTGGTCCTATCTCGCTATGGCGGAGCGTGATCACCATAACCCTATCTAAAAACTATCTATAATCAATTATACCTAAAAGTATTGAAGCGGTCCGGGGCGGGCAACAAGAAGAGCAACCTCTAGACACCCTTCAAGGCTCCCGTGCTACTCAATGGGGCTGGGGCACAACACAACACAAACCAAAACAACAAACCCCCAGCCAAATCCCAACTACACAAGGGACACCACCTAGTTTAATTAAGAGCGAACTAGGACGCAAAAGAGGAGAATCATTAGAGCAACCCACAAACAAGCAAGGAATTTACACTAACCCTAACACCAATGGAACACTCTCCCACACTAAAACACGAGAGAGAGAGAGAGAGAGAGAGAGAGAGAGAGAGAGAGAGAGAGAGAGAGAGAGAGAGAGAGAGAGAGAGAGAGAGAGAGAGAGAGAGAGAGAGAGAGATGGTGCTCGGGCTGCTTTGAAGTGTATCGTTAATGATCAAGCAAACATAAATATATATATGTAAGAAAGAGAGAGAAGGGGGTGCTTGTTGCACTAATGCCTTCTTACAAATCTGTCATGACCAATCAAAGTGAGATTAGTATTTGTTCAACATAGCCAGAGTAAATTACACCACAACACATCACAAGAAAAAAGCCACCCCAATCACTGTCTTAAGGCCAGGGGAGTCCTCTCCACCCTGTCGCCCTCTTACAGCATGTGGGATTTATGGCTAAATTGATAACAATACCCGGAGACAAGCTATCAAGAACTTAAATAAAACACCAAGACACTTACACATCATTATCGTCCATGACTTCACGTTGGAAGGGAGACAAGGTATCCATGCTTAGTCCAAATTCACCCTCCTTGATTCAGCAAATGTTGGGCTTACACTAGTAGGAGAAATGATAGATTTCCTACTCTCAATTTAATGATCACTCTCTCTTACAATGGCATAGAGTTCTCTTGCTAATCACCCCTAATACAACACATACATATGCCTAATGCCAATGAGCTTCCACTCAAGAGCTCCTTCTCAAGAGGTTGAGCTTGGCTTCTCAAGCTATAGCATAGTGCTCTTTCTTCTCCCCCCTTTTTTGTGCTAGCTACACCCTCCTTTTATAGCAATTTTGAAGGCTAGAGTTACTCCTCTAACCATGGTTCGGTTAAATTTTCAGCAATTTATCTAATTTCTTTTGCTTGGAATTATCAAGAAGTTGGTGGGCAAAGAGAGAGGAGAGAAATGGAGGTGATAGGACTTTTCATAGTGGGTTAGTGTAAGTAGAGTTAGTATTAATTTACAAATGGAATTGGATATTTACAATGGGAGTATCCATGTAGGATACAAATAAGGAAGAAAAACTCTTAAGAGGTAAGAAAAGGTGGATTTCTTACAAGGTTGATGCTCCAAGTGTCTTGAGTAGGACCAATTTTGACGCTTGTTGACGGTCCACTAGCTTTGACGGTACATTTTTTCTCCACTCTTGACCTTCCTTGAGAGACAAGGTAATTGAAGCTGAGTAATCAACCACCATGATGCTGTCTTTTAAGAGAAGAGGCTGAATTTTGTGGTTTTTTTGATAGATATGGGTAATTTGGAGGAGGAAAAATGAGACTAGGTGGTCAATTTTGGAATGGAATTGTGTGTGGGAGGTATGAGTTCACCATGGTTTCTCTTATTCTTCAAGGTTGAGGAGAAGGTGAGTAGGGTGCAGAGAGGAGTGGTGAGAGAGGTGGGGATGATGAGTGGAGAAGTGTGTGTGAAAGAGGAAAATGATAAAGTGGAAGAGAGAGTGTGGCTGCATAGCATGGGAAAACTAGGGTCCACTAATAAAATCATAGCTCACAGCTCGTAGCTCAAAAAAATATGAAAAAATTTGAGGCAAAAGTTCAGCCCACGAGCTACAACTTTTGTTTGTATTACCTTTTCAAATTCAGAGAGCAAGTGAACTTTAAAAATTCAGCAAAACCGATCGTTTTTTTCCACTGCACAAGGTCCTTGTGGGGTCCTTCTTTGGATGATTCTTTTGAATACCTCCAAGAGTGAGCCCTCCATAGTGCATGTATGCATGCCACCTATTCTTGACCTTATTTGGTAGGTCTATAATTGAAGATATTGTTGAGATCATGATATAAGTGAATAGTACAACTAAGAAAATCAAATATTGAGGGGTCTAAAAAATATGTACATGTCAAATATAAATAATATAAGTGGAAAAAATATAAAGGGGTCAAAAGAAATCTCTCTCATTATGAGGCTACCATAAAAAGATAAATATTTTTGGTGTTCTAATTTTTTAGAAAAAAAACAAAATAGATGTAGGAAGGGAAAAATCACGATAGTGAAAAAATATACACATAAATAAAACTAGTTTTTTTGGATTTTTGTTGGGGTGGAGTTAAACCAAATTTAAGAGAAGCTTACATGAAAATATTTCTATATTGAATAAAGAGTATGAAAAATGGTAAGAAAAATTGTGGTAATGGTGAGGCAATGTACAGAGCATAAATAACACACACCTAGGTAGAAATATTTAAATAAATACCAAAATAATTATGAAAAAATCTTTTATTTAGGCCCTATATACAAAGAAATATTTACATACGCATGGGCCATAATATACTTATATTATTTATTTATTTTATTTTTTTGGCTCAACTAACCCAATGACTAGCTAATTGAGGGTTTTTTATTTCAGTAAGGAGATATGGGAAAAGTCCCCTAACTCACACGCACCTATATACAATGAAAGGGTGAGGGTAACCACAGTGTTTGAGTGATTTGATAGGGTGAGACAACTCACTATGGCAATTACAAAGAGCCGAAAAAACGGCTATCATTAGCCCTCCCCCAGGATGATGGTATATTCATGTACCATCATAAAGAATCTTTTCCAAAGAGAGTGCTTCAGAGTCCTTGACAAGATCTTCATTGTTTGGCCCCTTGGAATTTTGGTTTGTGTTACACTCATGCTTCATGGAACAATACTTACATGAGATAGTTGCCTTTTGCTCTGGTAGATCCTTTGGTAGAAGGCGACTCAAGTAAGGCTTCAAGCGATAGCCGTTTACCTTCCTGGAGTGCTCTTTCCCATTCAAGTCCATAAGTTGATAGTAACTTGAATTGAAAGCCTTCTTGCCTATGTATGGCCCCTGCCATCTTGTTTCAAATTTGGCATCAAAACGATTATCGAGTCGATTGTCATACCTTAGCACAAGATCTCCTTCATTGATGCCTTTGTCCTTCAGTTTCTTGTCAAGCTTCTCCTTTGTGTGTGTGGCTTTCCTCTTATAGCACTCGTATGCTGCTTCTCTTTTCCACTCAAGCTCAGCTAAGGTAAGAAGTCGATCCATCCATGCTTCTTGATCATCTTGTGCTGATTTGTCATGAAGTCGCATTATTGGAATGTTTAGTTCAATTGGCTGTAAAGCCTCTTGACCATAGACCATTGACCATAGACCAAGTGAAATGGTGTGAACTCCGTGGCTTCCCTATATGTGGTTCAATACGCCCACAAGGCACCATCCAAGAAGTCATCCCACAACTTTGTCTTGTTTTTCACCATCTTTCTAATGATGCCTGCAATGACACCATTAGCTTTTTCTACCAAACCATTTGATTGGGGATAGTAGGGTGTACTATGACGATGTAGAATGCAAAGTTCTTCACAGACTTCTGTGAGCAATCCCTTTCTAAACCCTGGACCATTATCAGAAACAATCTCCAAAGGTGTGTCAAATCTACAACAAATGTGAGTGTAGATGAATTTGCTCACTGTCCTCTCATTTACCTTTGCCACACTTTGTGCTTCCATCCACCTAGTCATATAGTCTACAGCCACTAGAATGTAGAGTTTACCATTTTTTGTCCTAGGCAGAGGACCCATAGCATCAATGCCCCACTTTTCAAAGGGTCCATTTTCAAGCACAATTTGCCTTGGACCATAAATCAATCTTCTATTCCCATTTACCTGACAATAGTGACAACTTTTACACCAATGTTGGACATCCACATGCAAACTTGGCCAAACATACCCCGCAAGAAAAATCTTCTTCACAGTTAATTCTTGGGAAAAATGACCACCACATGCCTCTTCATGCAAACCTTTTAGAATGGCTGGAATTTCCGCGATAGTTGGTACTCTTCTGCACACTTTATCCTTCCCTCTTTGATAGAGGGAGCCTTCTAGGAAGAGATACATGCTTGCCTTCTTCATGAGTCTCCTCTTCTGAGCTTTTGTGAAGTTTGGTGGAAACTCACCCTCCAAAATGTAGCCAATGATGGGAGCCAATGACTCCAATCCCTGTTACCTCGGTTGCTTCACAGCAGCCGCCACCATGATGACCTGCACTTCTTTCTTTACACATGCAACGGCTTGTTGTGCAAGTAAATCAGCATCTTCATTTTGTTTCCTAGGAATATGATATAATTGCACCTCCTCAAATTGATTAAATAGCCTACGGATGGTATGAACTTTGGCCCTTAGTCTTTCATTTTTGCATGCCCAGATGCCTAAAATCTGCTTCACAATGAGAAGTGCATCCCCTTTTACCATGAGACGTTGTATACCATGGCCAATGCATATTTTTAAACCATGAAGTAGTGTGTCATATTCTGCTTCATTGTTGCTAGCTGAACTTGGTAGATTGAACTTCTCTTTCATGACCACCTCTCCACTTGGGTTGAGCAACACTAGCCCTCCCCCTGCTTTTCCTGTGGCTCGACGAAAAGCTCCATCAAAGAACACGGTAAAAGCATTAGGAATACTTTTTGGTGGTGGCAATGGTAGGGTCTTTACTTCAGGCACCTTACTCTCCTTTTCATGCACCCTATAAGTGAGAATCCCTGCCAATTGTGCACGCACACTATCTTCTACCTTGAAAGAGTATTGAAACTCTTGCAACTCCATAATCCACTTTGAGATCCTAGTACTAAGATTCATTTGAGATGACACCCAAGGGAACAAATTCTCTGCGGTGAGGATTACAAAAGGTTTTGGGAGCAAGTAGGATCTAAACTTCCTTATCGCAAACATGAGAGAAAGCATCATGAGTTCTGCCTCCGTGTAGCCTCTCTCTAAAGCATTCATGACCCTACTAGCAAAGTAGATGGGCCGCATCCTGGTACTATAGGGATCTTGTTGTAACAAAACTGCACCAATTGTTTCTTTCCCAGCACTAGAGCTAACAAAGAATGTGTACTCTCAACAAGGAGGCATGAGTGTTGGTAGCTCTGACAAAATGGCTTTAATGTTACAAAAGTACTCTTCAAGCTCATCAGACCATGCAAATTCTACTTGTTGTGTCAACTTTTGCAAAGGGTGAAGTAACTCCGAGGCTAAGTGAATGAAGCGTGACATATACTTCACCTTTTGAATGAATGAGATGACCTCCTTAAGACTCTTGGGTGATGGTAGCTCAATAAGAGCCTTTGCCTTTGAAGGATCCACTTCAATGCCTTTGTAAGAAACTTTATGACCAAGCAAGATTACTTCATCCTCACCTATATGGCACTTGTCGGGGTTGATTTGACCTCCCATGTCGTAGAGCTTCTTTAAACCTTCTTCTACCCTTTGTAGATGCAATGATTTTGAGCTATAAATGCAGAAATCATCAATGAACACCCTAATTGACTTTCCAAAGAATGCTTGAAACACCATGTTCATGAAACGTTGGAATGTTGCAGGAGCATTTGTCAGACCAAATGGCATGACTCTAAAAGCATAACAACCCCAAGGAGTGATAAAGGTTGTTTTCAATTGATCCTCCAATGCAATCCCTATTTGAAAGTAACCTGAGTAACCATCGCACACAGTGTACTTCTCATGACCAGCTACCTCATTTAGTATCTCATCCTGGAATGGGAGGGGAAAGTGATCTCTTTTTGTTGCCTCATTGAGGGGACGGTAATCCACACACACCCTCCACTTGCCATTTTTCTTAGGAGTGACAACAACAGGAGAGACCCACTCTGAATTCTCCACTGGATAAATGAAACCTGCTGCTAGAAGCTTTCTTACCTCCTTGAGTAGAGCCTGTTCCTTTATAACTCCTAGCCTTTGTAGCTTCTTAGCTTTAGGTGTGGCCTCAGGCTTTAACTCAATCTTGTGTTGAACAACATCTACCCCACGCACGTCGGTGTAGTCTTTAGCAAAAAGCCTAGGAAACTTCCTTAGCACACATTTGAACTCCTCTCTTTCATCCTTTGTAAGTGTTGTTGATAGCATACCTTCCAACATCCCTTCATCTTGAACACCTTCGTTCTCTTGAGGACCTACCTCCTCCAAGCCTTGACAAGAGGTCTCTTGGTTGCTTGGCTTAAACCTTACCCCTATGACTTCGATGGAAGACTCCTCTTCAGTAATGGTGCCGCTACTTTCTTCTTCTGAAGTGCTATCGGTCCAACCTTCTTCCGTCTCACTTTGAGATGATTCTTCATGGAGCTCCTCTTGGCGTTGCTCCTTCATGTCAAAGACAACCTTCTTATGATTGTCATTCCTACAAATTAATTTTCCACTCTCCCAATCCTGCAAAGCTCGCATTTTCATTAGCCATGGTCTTCCTAGGATAAATGGATAACCACTTCCCTTGGTCGACATAACATAAAAATCCACCGCTTTCTTAATGCCAAAGGCCTCTACAAAGACATTTTTACAAATGCCTACACACCTAGCCTTGCTATTGTTTGCCATCTTGACTTTGATTTCAGGTGTCTCCTGGATGTGCATGCCTAGTCTTTGCATGAGTCCCTCTGTCATGATGCAAATTTGTGCACCCCCATCCACTAGACCTTTCCTAACCAATCTTCCTTTGATGTAACAGTCTAGCACCGGTGTAATGTCCTCATTCATTTTAGCTTGTGCAATTTTTACAACAGGCACACTCTCTTTTACCTTTCTCCTAGTGCTAACTGCCCTTGTTAAATCCCTCCTAACTTGTGGACATAATGCAAGAAATTGAGGCCATGAAATATCAGGACCCTTACCTCTCATGTCTTCCAACAAGTTGTACGGAGCCATACCATGTCCAAGAGGGAAGTCTTGGAGGTTGATACGACGTCGAGTCCTCTTGGTTTCCTTGGTTTCCTTTGCCTTCTTTTCTCGTCCATAGTAACTTTGTGATGTAACTCCTTCTTTCTCCTTACCTTTCCCTCGGCCACGCTTAATGCCATTTGCTTCCATGTCAACCTCTCTTGAATTTGTCACCTCTACCACATGCACGTTTGGGTCTGGCAAAGGTGGAACTCCTTCCCCTCCTTGTGGAGGTGGTCTTGCTCCATTTGGCCTTTGTATAAGCCGTGGTTGCTGACTAGCTCCTTCACCTACATTCATCACTGGGTAATTGAAGTTAGGTCTCCCTGGCTCCCCACGGGGCCAAGGACAATTATACATCCCATGTCCAGACTCTCCGCAATTCCAACATTGCAAGACTCTCCTAGTTCGTGGCTCTCTCTCTTCTGACTTCTTTGCTTGTCCCTTTGGACCTACAGCTTGTGCAAGGTGAATTGACAGGCTGCTTAAAGATTCATTTAACTTCTCAATCACTTCAACCGTTACCTCAGGAAGCTCCCTAGATGTTGATTCTTGTGACTTACCTTTGGGTCTAAGACCTTCTATTGGAACCTCTCCCCTTAAGCACTTGAGTTTCCTATACTTCTCAGCAGCCCTAGTTTCCGCTGCATCAAAAGTAGCAGGTGCACCCGCCTCAACTTTTACCTTAAGGTCAGGAAAGAGTCCGGCTATGAACCTCTCCTTCTTTAGAAATTCTGCACCATCACCAGGGTTAGCAACATTTCGTATCCATAGAGCCCAAAGACGTAGGAACTCTTGCTTGTACAAGTAGTAGTCATCTAAGTCTTTTTGCTTATGAGAAACAATGTCTTGCCATAATTTCTGAGTGTTTTGGGGATCAAAGAAGTATTTCTTGAAACGATTCAAAACTTCCGTGTAATTCCCTTTAACTTCCTCAGGCAAAGAGTCAAACCAAGTGCTAGCATCTTTCCTAAGGACCACCTCAAACATTTCTACACGTTCTTGATCAGCTACTATCCTCTTGATACGGCAAGACATCTTGAAATTCGCTAGAAATAATTCTGCATCCTCTCCAGGCTCTCCAAAGAAAAGAGGATATCCAGACATTTGGCGTTGGCTCTCCATTGAATTGATTTCAAAGTGACGCGTTTTTGTTTTTTCTTTCTTTAAAAGATTTACACAATAATATTTTCTAAATTGCAATCTATTCTACAACAAAATAAAAATATTCACATCAAATGACCTATGATAATCAATAAGAGGTAGAATGACAGGGTTTGGTGATGCGAGAATTTCTCCTACTCTTTGGGCACCAAACATGAATACCATACGTTGTTGAAAATGGATTTTTCTACTAATTGCAATGTTTACTCTAATATGTGGAGTGAAATGAAAGGGAAAAACCTGTATTCCTGGGCCATTATCCATGGTCTATGCATGACCTAATTCTTAAAACAAAACAAAAATATAGACGTCCAAACTAAGGTCGTACCTAATGAGAGGCAAAATAAAAGGATTTACTGATGCGTTTATCTCTACCAACCTAAGAGGACCTAAAATTCTACGAATTACTCGCTCAAATTACAACTTAGTACTAACAATTATGTATACCTTTTGCCTTGCAATGGGAATGAAGGGATCATACAAATTCTCGTAATTCATGCAAGCTACTTGATTATGCTAAAGGTTGAGCCTTCACAAAACATACACAAGCCGTTCCTCAGTGGGGGCACCAATTTGAAGCGGTCCGGGGCGGGCAACAAAAAGAGCAACCTCTAAACACCCTTCAAGGCTCCCGTGCTGCTCAATGGGGCTGGGCCACAACACAACACACAAACCAAAACAACAAACCCCTAGCCAAATCCCAACTACACAAGGGGCACCACCTAGTTTAAGAGCGAACTAGGACGCAAAAGAGGAGAATCGTTAGAGCAACCCACAAACAAGCAAGGAATTTACACTAACCCTAACACCAATGGAACACTCTCCCACACTAAAACACGAGAGAGAGAGAGAGAGAGAGAGAGAGAGAGAGAGAGAGAGAGAGAGATGGTGGTCGGGTTGCTTTGAAGTGTATCGTTAATGATCAAGCAAACATAAATATATATATGTAAGAAAGAGAGAGAAGAGGGAAGGGGGTGCTTGTTGCACTAATGCCTTCTTACAAATCTGTCATGACCAATCAAAGTGAGATAATTATTTGTTCAACATAGCCTGAGTAAATTACACCACAACACATCACAAGAAAAAAGCCACCCCAATCACTGTCTTAAGGCCAGGGGAGTCCTCTCCACCCTGTCGCCCTCTTACAACATGTGGGATTTATGGCTAAATTGATAACAATACCCGGAGACAAGCTATCAAGAACTTAAATAAAACACCAAGACACTTACACATCATTATCGTCCATGACTTCACGTTGGAAGGGAGACAAGGTATCCATGCTTAGTCCAAATTCACCCTCCTTGATTCAGCAAATGTTGGGCTTACACTAGTAGGAGAAATGATAGATTTCCTACTCTCAATTTAATGATCACTCTCTCTTACAATGGCATAGAGTTCCCTTGCTAATCACCCCTAATACAACACATACATATGCCTAATGCCAATGAGATTCCACTCAAGAGCTCCTTCTCAAGAGGTTGAGCTTGGCTTCTCAAGCTATAGCATAGTGCTCTTTCTTCTCCCCCCTTTTTTGTGCTAGCAACACCCTCCTTTTATAGCAATTTTGAAGGCTAGGGTTACTCCTCTAACCATGGTTGGGTTAGATTTTCAGCAATTTATCTAATTTCTTTTGCTTGGAATTATCAAGAAGTTGGTGGGGAAAGAGAGAGGAGAGAAATGGAGGTGATAGGACTTTTCATAGTGGGTTAGTGTTAGTAGAGTTAGTATTAATTTACAAATGGAATTGGATATTTACAATGAGAGTATCCATGTAGGATACAAATAAGGAAGAAAAACTCTTAAGAGGTAAGAAAAGGTGGATTTCTTACAAGGTTGATGCTCCAAGTGTCTTGAGTAGGGCCAATTTTGACGCTTGTTGACGGTCCACTAGCTTTGACGGTACATTTTTTCTCCACTCTTGACCTTCCTTGAGAGACAAGGTAATTGAAGCTGAGTAATCAACCACCATGATGCTGTCTTTTAAGAGAAGAGGCTGAATTTTGTGGTTTTTTTGATAGATATGGGTAATTTGGAGGAGGAAAAATGAGACTAAGTGGTCAATTTTGGAATGGAATTGTGTGTGGGAGGTATGAGTTCACCATGGTTTCTCTTATTCTTCAAGGTTGAGGAGAAGGTGAGTAGGGTGCAGAGAGGAGTGGTGAGAGAGGTGGGGATGATGAGTGGAGAAGTGTGTGTGAAAGAGGAAAATGATAAAGTGGAAGAGAGAGTGTGGCTGCATAGCATGGGAAAACTAGGGTCCACTAATAAAATCATAGCTCACAGCTCGTAGCTCAAAAAAATATGAAAAAATTTGAGGCAAAAGTTCAGCCCACGAGCTACAACTTTTGTTTGTATTACCTTTTCAAATTCAGAGAGCAAGTGAACTTTAAAAATTCAGCAAAACCGATCGTTTTTTTTCACTGCACAAGGTCCTTGTGGGGTCCTTCTTTGGATGATTCTTTTGAATACCTCCAAGAGTGAGCCCTCCATAGTGCATGTATGCATGCCACCTACCCTTGACCTTATTTGGTAGGTCTATAATTGAAGATATTGTTGAGATCATGATATAAGTGAATAGTACAACTAAGAAAATCAAATATTGAGGGGTCTAAAAAATATGTACATGTCAAATATAAATAATATAAGTGGAAAAAATATAAAGGGGTCAAAAGAAATCTCTCTCATTATGAGGCTACCATAAAAAGATAAATATTTTTGGTGTTCTAATTTTTTAGAAAAAAAACAAACTAGATGTAGGAAGGGAAAAATCACGATAGTGAAAAAATATACACATAAATAAAAGTAGTTTTTTTGGATTTTTGTTGAGGTGGAGTTACACCAAATATAAGAGAAGATTACATGAAAATATTTCTATATGGAATAAAGAGTATGAAAAATGGTAAGAAAAATTATGGTAATGGTGAGGCAATGTACAAAGCATAAATAACACACACCTAGGTAGAAATATTTAAATAAATACCAAAATAATTATGAAAAAATCTTTTATTTAGGCCCTATATACAAAGAAATATTTACATACGCATGGGCCATAATATACTTATATTTTTTATTTATTTTATTTTTTTGGCTCAACTAACCCAATGACTAGCTAATTGAGGGTTTTTTATTTCAGTAAGGAGATATGGGAAAAGTCCTCTAACTCACACGCACCTATATACAATGAAAGGGTGAGGGTAACCACAGTGTTTGAGTGATTTGATAGGGTGAGACAACTCACTATGGCAATTACAGAAAGCCGAAAAAACGGCTATCATTAGCCCTCCCCGAGGATGATGGTATATTCATGTACCATCATAAAGAATCTTTTCCAAAGAGAGTGCTTCAGAGTCCTTGACAAGATCTTCATTGTTTGGCCCCTTGGAATTTTGGTTTGTGTTACACTCATGCTTCATGGAACAATACTTACATGAGATAGTTGCCTTTTGCTCTGGTAGATCCTTTGGTAGAAGGCGACTCAAGTAAGGCTTCAAGCGATAGCCGTTTACCTTCCTGGAGTGCTCTTTCCCATTCAAGTCCATAAGTTGATAGTAACTTGAATTGAAAGCCTTCTTGCCTATGTATGGCCCCCGCCATCTTGTTTCAAATTTGGCATCAAAACGATTATCGAGTCGATTGTCATACCTTAGCACAAGATCTCCTTCATTGATGCCTTTGTCCTTTGCGTCCCAATAGATAATGTCTCCATAGCTTGAGAGCGTGAATAACTGCTAGCAATTCTAAATCATGTGTAGCATAATTCACTTCATGAATCCTAAGCTTTCGAGAACTATAAGCTACAGGCCTTCCTTCTTGAGTAAGGACTCCTCCTAATGCAAGGTTACTAGCATCTGTGATCACCTCGAATTCTTGGGTGAAGTCTGGAAGTTTTAAGAGAGGTTCTGAAGCAAGATACTCCTTAAGCTATTTGAAGAAAGATTCATGTTTTTCTTCCCAAAGTATCGTTGCTCCTTTCTTTAGCAAGTCGGTTAGTGGTGCAACTTTAAGAGCATAGTCCTTTACAAAGATCCTATACCAGCCTGTGATACCTAAGAACCCTCTGACTTCGGTTTTTGAAGTGGGTTGAGGCCATTCCACAATATCTTTGACTTTGTCAGGGTCAAAAGAGACTCCTTCATGTGAAATGATAAACCCTAAGTAACAGACCTTAGGGGTAAAGAAGGTACATTTTCTCTTCTTTGCATACAGCTTATTTTGGCGTAAAAGCTCTAACACTTTCCTAACATGTCCTTCATGCTCTTCCTCTGATTTGGAATAAATTAAGATATCATCAAAGAATACTAGGAAAAAATCATCCAAGAATTCTCTAAAGATATCGTGCATCAGATGATTGAAAGTTGTAGGAGCATTCGTAAGTCCGAAAGCCATCACTGTAAATTCGTAACGACCATAACGAGTGTTGAAAGCTGTTTTGGAGATACTAGCCTCCTGGATTCGAATTTGATGATAGCCAGATCGAAGATCGATCTTTGTGAATATTTTGGCTCCATGTAATCTGTCCAGCATCTCATCAATACGAGGAACTGGATATTTATTCTTGATGGTAACCTGATTTAAGCCCCTATAATCTATGCAAAGTCGAAGAGAGCCATCCTTTTTCTTTTGGAAGAGAACAGGTGCACCCCATGGAGATGTACTAGGTCTGATAAATCCTTGCTCAATCAACTGTTTGAGCTGCTCCTTGAGTCATATAGCCTCTGGAAGTGACATCTTGTACGGCGCTCTTGAGATTGGTTCACTACCTGGAAAAATTTAGATTTCATGGTCTACCTCCCTAGGTGGTGGTAGTTCAAAACGTTCAGCAGGGAAAACATCCGAAAATTCTTCAAGCCACATTGGTTCAGGGTTGGGAGAAGATTTTTCTACTTTGTTTAGCTTGACTACAAAAATTTGTTGACCCTTGCGTAACCCTTTCAAAAGACGATTAGCTTTGACCAAGTAAGCTTTTGGTCGTCCATTTTGGCCTTGAATAGTGACTTCTTGACCTAGGTTGTCCACAAAAGTAACACTTCCTTGGGCACAATGGATATTGGCATTATGACTGGCTAACCAATCCATTCCAAGAATTCCGTCATAGATTCCTATGGGTAAGGTTTGAAAAGTAGCAGAAGTAGATTATTCTCCCAACTTGAAATCTATTTTGCCCACAGTGTACTGAGATAACACCTCCTTTCCATTGGCTAATTCAACTCTCATCTTTCTTGTAGGATGTTGATTAAGTCCTAACCTCCTTAAACATTTAGGTGACAAGAAAGAATGAGTACTACCACAATCAATAAGAAGCTCAAATTTTTCACCTTGGTGATTTGCAGGTGTTTGAATGAGAGCATATTGTTGTCTTGCTCTTGGGTTATCAATTGCAGCATGTAGAGTTGCTCTTTCCTCTTGTTCTTCTCCCAATGTTGGTTCTCTTATGATAGCATTGACTCTGGCAGCCATTCCGCGCACTCGACCTCGTCCTCCATTTCTTCCTTCACGATTTATTATTTAGCCTTGTCCTCTAGCTCGATTAGGTGTATTTGTTGCGGAGACTCTCCTAGGACATACATTCCTGAAATGTCCTAGCTCGTTGCATTCATAGCATCTAAGATCTACATTTTGAGCTCCATTTGCTGAAGCTGCAACTATTGGATGAGTTTGGTGAACTGGGTAAACTTGCCTTTGGTTCCACACCATAGGCCGTCCTCTCCTTCCAGCATTCTTTAAATTTCCATTTCGTACCCTTTGAGAGTTTGACATCTCTTTAGCTAAGGGTTTAGCTCTTAAAAGAGCATCTTGCAAATTTACAGGCCTCATGGCTTCTAGACGTGTATTTAAAGGAGCATTTAGCCCTTGGTAGAAACGAGCTACTTGTTGATCTGCGGCCATTGGCGGAGCATAGCGCCTAAGAGTTACAAATTTGGAGTAGTATTCTTCCACTGTAAGACGAAACTGACGTAAGTTGAAGAATTCATTCATCTTAAGGGATTCGTGTGCAGGTGGAAGATAACGTCCTTTGACAGCATACTTAATGTCTTCCCAAGTTTGAGTGTTTTGAGCTACTTGATTATCTTTGCAGTGTTGTTTCCACCAAAGCTTGGCATCCCCCGTGAGACGAAACATAGCCAACATTGCTTGGTTATCGGGAGTAGTACCAACAACAGCAAAATAATCTTCCATCTCTTCGAGCCACACTTCTGCATCGCGCTCAACTAGGGCTCCTTCCCCTTTAAAAGAGGGAAGTTTAGCTTGCTTGAGAAGTAGCTTTTTCTCTTGAAGAGATGTGTACACCGCACTCTGTGCAATATAGATTAAGTAAAACTTTATTGGATACTCTAACTTTAATCCACTTTAAGGCAAGACTTGATCAGACAATAATACAAACAAAAGATAATATTAACCCAAACTTTATTTATACACATATTATTTGCTACCAAGGTTGGTAGTCTTTAGGTACAAGGATTGTAATGTCGCTATATTTTGAGTTTAGTGACTACAAAAGGATAGGCTAAAGGATCAAAATAATAAGTTTCTTTTGACCCCTGAAAGCTACGAGATACACATATGGGTCGAATCCTACCACCATGGATAACTTTTGTAACTTGGTTATAGACCCATTGATTCTGTGTTAACCCTCACGGCACACGGACACCCTATGATCTATAAACGTTGTATTATTTAGAGTCAGGTACCGGGCTTGTCGGACCAATAGGGAAAGGTAGAGTGATCGCCGATGAGAGGCGCACTCTAACTGGGACATTCAAGGGATTAGTTGGCTAAGCATGGGCGCCCAAGTGTGAATGGGGTGAGCTCCTATAAAAGCCAACTAAACCTAATTTTTACTCATTCTCTCATTTGTGCAATAGAAGAGTGCTCTGGCTCCATCTCCATCTCCATCTTCTTCTTCTTCACCTCCTTGTGTGTGTGTGTGTGAGAGAGAGAGAGAGAGAGGGAGAGTGTGTGTGCGATCGAGCATTACGAAGGCACGACGGCGGTGAAGCGGTTGAGCGCGGCACGACTGCAGCTTCTTCTTCATCGCGGCGAGGAATCCACCACGAAGGCGAGCGTAGAGCGGTGAGTGACACACCCTTTGCTTCCTTGAGCTTGCTAGTTTAGGCTTGTTGTGTGCTTGGAGCCGTTTGTGGCTCGCACACGGTGTATTGGCAAGTCCCTTGCTTCGACAGTGCGCCAAGGAGCGCACATTTTTGGCGCCGCTGCCGGGGATATGCCCTACACTAAGCTCGGTTAGCACTTTACGCTTTCTTGTGGTGTAATCTCTATCATAGGAAAGGCAGGGAATGAGGGTGTGTAGTTGTGTGGAGATTTCTGTTTTTTGCGTTTTCTACGTTTTCTGGTTTGCAGTGCACAGTTAGCATTTCTTGCGTTTCTGCATTTTCTGGTTCTGTCAAGTTTCAATTTCTGCATTTTCTGCGTTTAATTTTCTGTCAAGTTCCAATTTCTGCAGTTTTCTGCATTTTCTGTGCTTTTTCAATTTTCTGCATTTCTTGCGTTTTTTCAATTTCTGCAATTTCTGCGTTTCAATTTCTGTATTTTCTGCATTAGAAAAAAAAAATAAAAAAAATCAAAAAATAAAAACGCGAGCGAGCGGGCGGTGATTTCGAAAATAAAAAACGTGACTCTTAAAACGGATGGGCTGGTTTGTATAAAAGATAGATCGGGATCGGGATCATTTCCCCAAGCCCAAGCCCAAGCCCAAGCCCAAGCCCAGGCCCAGGCCCAGGCCTCAGTCTTATGATATATACTAGACTCACTCTTATATATATACCCTACTCCCTCAAGAGAGAATGAGAGCATGTGGGACAAGTCCTCCACTCTCCTCCTTTCTCTTCCCACTTGCACCCTTAGACTTTCTAGTTTGGGCCTAGTTCCCTACTGGAAATTGACAGTTTTAGGGATTCCGAGGGCATAGAGTGACCAAACGGAGGGCTGTAAAGCACGACACGACCCTCTGACCGATACACTCGTTTCGAGCTATCACACGGCCCATTCCACGACACGCTCTAAAAAATCTAGCAAAAAAAAAAAAAGCAAAAAACACGCTAAAAACTAGTCACAAGGCCTCCTAGAGCAGCTTTTTGACACCTTAGGGTATCAAAAGCACATGCACTTACGCTCTGGGCGGGTGCTAGAACACGAGTATATTGAGGGTGCCTCTGTTCATACGGACACCCATTACCCATCCACGATAAGCTCTAGACCCTCAGCAGGGACACAAGGTAGCACCACCCAAGACCCTAAAATAGCCGCTAGTGATTCCTCCTCCGACTCAGAAATCATGGAAGCATACCCTACCCAAAACACTGAGAGAGAAGGCCATGCACATCCCGAAGCTCCACAGCCTAGTACTAGTATGTTTAGCCGTTTCATGGAAACATTAGGTAGAGCTACTCGCTCGGAACCTGATGCAAATGAAGCACACGAAGGGGGTGGGGAAGTGGACTCTCCTTTCACATCGCAAGTGGACCCCACACCCCCAAAGAGTGTCCATGTGGATATCCTACCAACTTCTTACCAAGAAGGCCCTGTTGAGCTACCTCCTTCAGAAGTTCCCTCTAGAGTACCGTTGGTGACAAGTAAAACCACGGGGAGCAACATTGCTTCTACCTCACAAGAAACCGTTAACACGTCGACTCTAGAAGGATTGTTCATTAATGATCATTGGACATACGACCTCCACACTGAGGTGTTGACGAATCTACACTCTGGCCACGCCTACCATGTAGGATGGATAGAGATTGTACAATCCACCTCTAGTGCCACGAGCATCGAAGATCAACAGAAAATGATCTGTAATGTTATCCATGGCATTATTCAATCAGAAAGGCAAAACCGAGGGGTAAATATACTCTCAACTGGCCCCATGAGATTTCTGGATACGAGCAAGGCTCAACAGCCTACTCTATCACAAATGGAGACTCCTCTAATGAGCCCCATGGACCCATCTTACGTCATTTCACCTGGGGTCTCTATGCAATCTGAGCCTCCGAGCGAAAATTTTAGCTTCCCTAACTTGGCTCAACCCTCTATCAAGGAAAACACAGTGCTCACTCCAGGGATAAGCCTGACAGAGAATGTACCGATGACATCTACGGTTAGCGCAGTGCCACTACCTAGTGTCGTAGTACCTAATATGGGGCCTCGACTATATGTGCCTCTAGCCCCTTATGCACACATGGCCCCCACACCTCCAATTGTACCACTTGCTTATGCTCCTCGAGTGCCGCTCCCTAGCTCTTATCCGAGTGGACCTATGCCCGGTTATGTTCCATATCCTGCATCATCCACACATATGCCAAGACCGGTACCCATCCCTCTCCCACATATGATTCCAAGAGTACCTCCACCGGCCCTGCCTCCTCACATAGGTGACTTGGCAGCGTTTGCTCAAACCATAGGTCGATCTATCGCGGAAAATATGCGTCATGCATCTGATAGAGAGCCTAGAAGTAAGGCAGTACAGATTGCCAAACTCACGCAAAAATTCAATGGGGATGAAGATGCTAGGAAACACATTGAAGTGTTTGAACAAGTATGTGATTCCTTAGGGGAACGCAACGAACTACATAAGTGCAATGCCTTAAGCTTGACATTAAGTGGGAAGGCTGGAGATTGGTATAGGACCCTAAGGGTGGACGAGAAAACAATCTACCCTACCCTTTGAAGGTTGTTTCTAAAGGAGTACATACGAGAAGGTGTGCTTTGGGGTGTAGCATCTCAGCTACAGAAGGCCGAACGTAAGGAAGGAGAGTCAGTAAGGGACTTCATTAGTCGTCTAAAGCACTTAAACTCTCGCTGCCCTGTAAATGAGCGCTTCAACAATAACCAACTGCTTGATCGATTCATTCGAGGGTTGAGGAATGAAGGAATCTATAATGGACTAGTGATTAGAGGTATCACAACCTGGGAAGATGTCACTGCCAATGCAATCCAATTAGAAGACAACTTGATGATAACAGGCATGAGGGTGTCTACTGACACGAGATCCACTAGCTCACAAGCCATTGAGTATGAACCCATGACTGCAAAGCCCATTGCCAATGAGCCAAAGGTATTTGAGACATTCTTGACAGACCTCACCAAGGCAATCCAAGAGTCTCTTAAGGATAATCGACCCCCTCAAAATAGTCACATGTATCCAAGAAGGGAGCAACAATGGTGTTCCATTTGCTTAGGTCCACATAGCACTAGTGAGTGCCCTACGTTTAGAGTAAAATTTAATGGAACTTGCAACGCATGTGGTAGGTATGGTCACCAAGCTAAGGATTGTTTAATGATCAAACGTATGATGGCAAATAGACCACCTGTAGCCTGGACGGATGCACCTCGAGCTCCTGTATTGATGCCTGCTCCACCTGTTGAGCAACTACCACAACACATGGTCCCTAGATCTCAAAATGTTGTACAAGCTACACCGCTACCACCTCCTGTGCTAGGACCGCAGCCCCCGCATCCAAGAGTTGCCCCTATGAACCAAGTGGGTTGCGAGCCATCAAATGCTTATCCAAATGGCTGTGAGAAGGAAATAGACACTAGTATTGCCTACGGACTTGATACATTGGAAGAGTTTCCTATATACTATATGGAAGATTGTTGGGGACAAGTCAAGCCGGTTTATCAAGCTGTTGCTCTCGCATCCAGAGGTCAAAATATCAACACCCAGGCTAGGAGGCCACCTCTTCAATGCTACGAGTGTGGTGGACCACATCGAGTAGCGGAGTGCCCTATTAGGCTGCAAAAGAATGCTGCACAGATGCAAATGAATCAAGGGAGCACGTCTGCAATGCCAATACTCACATGTAATCGTTGTGGCATAGATCACTTGATTGCCCAATGCCCCTATAACCCAAATGCGCCTAAAATCATACCCCTGAATTTGGTCGAAATTGCTAGTGTGACATCGCCAATACCACCCGTCGCACCTGCTTATGCGATTACACGGTCCATGCTTCAAGGGCCAGGCCATATCCTCGAAGAGAGAGATACCGCGTCAGTTATCCAAGCAAAGAAAAAGAAGACACGAAGGAAGAAGTCGCAGAATACGGAAAATTCAAAGCCAAGTTCCAAAACAAACATAGGAACAGGAGATGACCCCGTGTATATGAATGACCTCGAGGATGATTCAGATTCAGTCGAGACAATGGAGACTAGAACCAATACCACAAAGGGAAAGACCGACAAAGAAAACCGTAACATGGAACCAAATGAAAACCGAATAAGAGAAAATCATAAAGAGCCTCTGAAAACACCACAAGTGTTTCCAAATCCAATCCAAGACCCCCAAGATAAACCGCAGGGGCAAAAAGGGAAGAATCGTAAAAAGAAGATTGGGACGTACCCAAACCCAGTAGACGAGATTAAGCAGGTGAAACATCTAAGATGTTTAGTGGAGGAGACTCAAAGGAAACTAGAACCAGAACCCAAGCATGTCAAAATTCATGACACAGTGTTTCCCACGCAAGTTCATCCACCCCACATGAACCATAGACCGTTAGCCATATCTAGTATCATCCAAGAAGGGAGTGAGGACGGGACATCAGAAAGTGAGCATACACCCTTCTTGTTGGAAAGGATGTTTAACGAAGGAATACCTGATCCCATTGAGGAATATAAGATTCCATCCTCACCAGTTCCTAGTCAAGGACCTACACCCTGCAAAAGGCCAATGAATGTTGTCAAACTAGTGGACTTCATGTCTTCTGAGGTCCGAACCATGATCATAGCAAAGCTGTATGGAGATCCTGAGTTATTCCTTGCACTTCAAGCATTCCTTAACGGAGAGCTACGAATGGGATTACCGCAGTTTGCGCAACCAAATAGGCCTGACTCGATTATGATTGATGAGGAAAATCATGTGCAATCACTTGACTTAGATGGACACGAGTCTGTGATTGAGGTACCCATTAACGAATTAGGGCAGTATTTTGAAGGTGACGAATCTAATGCGACCCTACCCATCACTACCAAGGGATTAACTATAAAGGGAATTCTTGATGGTGGTGCGGGAGTTAGCATCGTTACAAAAGATTGTTGGGAATCCATGGGAAAACCCCGCCTCAGTGTTACTAACATTGTGGTAAAGATGGCAAATGGTACCATAGCCAAACCTATGGGGATGCTCAAGGATCTTAAGATCAAAGTTCTAGGACACAAGGTACGACATACGTTCATTGTAATGGATTTCTCTAAACACCTTATGTCATATGAAATGATTTTAGGACGACCATTCATGAGGGAAGCACAAATGGTTCACGATTGGTCTAAAAATCATGTCTATTTGCAATTCCAAGACTCTGTCCTTAGAGTGGATTTGGTGACTGGTAAGGTACACCCCTTAGGGAGTAAAACCATTATTGATCATCGCTCTGACACCACAGTTCACTTGGCCCCACTACAATATTGTTACACTTGTAAGAAGGAAACAGACATTGGCCAAGATTCTCCTTATATGGATATCCTACCTGGGATGACTGAGTCGGACAATGTGGATTGGGTCCACCTAGCATCAACCATAGACACTTGGGAAAATAGGGGGACGACCTGGGTAACACCTGAGGGGGATGAAATGCCTATACCCTTAAATATGCTACAAGCAATGCATATCGCTTCCGACAAGACTCATCCTAAGGTAACAAAGAAAACATACAAGTGGGTCCCTAAAGCTTCTTTAGTGACCATAGCTAGTGCTAAAAAACAGAAGCCTTGTAAGAAACGTACCACTCGCTCCAATAAAAGTAAGAAAATGTTGCGATGGATCCCTAAACTACTATTGGAAGCCCAAGGCTACTATCAAGGAAATGATCAAATCTGGGTGCCAAAACGTAGATTGTGCTCTTACCTATCACCTGACCCATGTGAGCCCAATCCCGTAGCTCCAAAACGAATCAATGATCGTGGAAAGAAAAAAATCACAGAATGCTACACTCCCGCTCCCGAGCTAGTTTGGGTACCAAAGAAAGAACGATTTGTTCCACCTAGCTCAAGAAGGGGGGAGTCCCATGAAGCTTCTAGCTCCTCATGTAATACATCCATAGAGGTAAAAGCTTCTACACAGCCTCCATCTATAGTAGTGGACCTCAATGAAGCTACAAAAGAACCCACACCTCCTAGTGTTCAAGAATCACCTAATGAACCACTTCAAGTTCGATCCTGGGAGAGTACCTTACCACCCTTGCAACTTGACGAGGCACCTAGGGTAATAGAAAACTACTGGCAAAAATCCTCACCTATTACCAAGTGGAACAATTGGTTTCAAAGGGTGACAAGCTCATTTCAAACGGTATGATCTACCCAAGGAAGGGGGGAGTGTTGGCTGACTATCATCATTCATTTGTTTCCCTCTCAACCTTTTTCCCTGACCTCTTAATCACCAATCTTAGGGAATGTACATATAAAGCTTTATACTCACAAAAAACAAAAAAATAATAAAGAGCAAGAGCAATTAGCAAACGAGTATGCACATTAAAAGTCAAAACATTGACTCAGACCTACACATGTCACAATTGGTACAGTGAAACAGAAACCTATGCCATAAAACACCTTTGATCCTTATCACTTGAGTGATGGAGGGTAGGTAAGATTAGTACGATAGGAGTGTTTCTGTTTTAGAGTTGAGAGATTAGCGAAGTCTCTTTTCCCACTGATGTGCCTCCTAGAGGTATTGTTTGTGTTTCATAGTGTGTACAGGAACGTGTTGCTGTGGTTAGGATTTGGACCTTCATGGAATCTTTCTCTCGTTCACACTTCAAATCAAGCGCGACCATCAACACAAACAGGTGTTTCTTGTCCATTAGCATTGCCCTTATCTTTTTTGCATCCATGTTTGTCTGCTTTGATTGTGATTGGTAGCATAATATTCAGCGCATTGGCTTAGTATCAAACATTTAATTCAATGTAATGTTTTGTCATAATCACTTGTTTAGGGGTAAAAATCAAGCAGTCCGACTAAGCTAGTTTGACCAAGCTAGATATTAGAAATCTTCTCTTAATACCATGGGGAATGCCTTCCTAATAAGCAATGGTTACTTAGGTTCTTAATCCGATTTAGGCAGCATTGTGTGAAATGTACTAGGGCTTTCTAGTGGGCTTAACCCTATTGACCTTTAGTTTAAGTATTATAAAGGGATTTTACTAATGTGATGAGCCTGGGGAGGGTAACAGTGTTATATGACCCCCCAAAGTTACAAATTAAAATGCTAAAAATGAACAAACAAAAAATCAAAGTGCCACACTGTAAAATCTTAAGCTGGAAGAGAAATCTCAGCTTGATTTGGTACTTCACTCACATGTATCGCCTATGGTACTAAAGCCCTAGAGGTTCCCAGTGTGGGCGCTTTTCCTTGAGAAGAAAAAAACCCAAGGCATACAAAATAAGCACACACATCATAATTGAATCAATGTGAAAAGACTTTGGGGGGTCAAAGAAAAAGTAATCAGTCAGGCGATGATTTTATGAGAAATTCCTTTTATGGTAGCTTAACTACAAGGTTTTCTAGATATAGCCTCTAGCCAGCCCTCGAACATCAATACTTGGCTCTCGTGATTAAACAACTTAATTGACCACAGATAATTAAGAAGCTTACCCATGGTATTAATATTCGATCTCTAGTGCCTTTCGACCGTCAAATTAGCGACCCCAGACTTGTTTAATTTTCTACCTTTACATCTGTTTATGCATTTGATTACATTGCAATTTAATGTTCATTGCTAACAAATTGTTTGAAATTCTTTTACCAATCAATTTGTCTACCTAAAACTGCATATGCTTTTTAAGAGAATGCAATTACTGTGCCAATGTTGTTTGATTTTGCAGTGACTGAAGAAGGCTAAGGACATTCATCTCAAATGCTCTTCCACCTCGACGAACCAGCTTCAACTCACTAGCTTCCAAGGACGGAATCTACATTAGGAAGGGGGGCATGTTAACCCTCACGGCACACGGACACCCTATGATCTATAAACGTTGTATTATTTAGAGTCAGGTACCGGGCTTGTCGGACCAATAGGGAAAGGTAGAGTGATCGTCGATGAGAGGCGCACTCTAACTGGGACATTCAAGGGATTAGTTGGCTAAGCATGGGCGCCCAAGTGTGAATGGGGTGAGCTCCTATAAAAGCCAACTAAACCTAATTTTTACTCATTCTCTCATTTGTGCAATAGAAGAGTGCTCTTGCTCCATCTCCATCTCCATCTTCTTCTTCTTCACCTCCTTGTGTGTGTGTGTGTGTGTGTGTGAGAGAGAGAGAGAGGGAGAGTGTGTGTGCAATCGAGCATTACGAAGGCACGACGGCGGCGAAGCGGTTGAGCGCGGCACGACTGCAGCTTCTTCTTCATCGCGGCGAGGAATCCACCACGAAGGCGAGCGTAGAGCGGTGAGTGACACACCCTTTGCTTCCTTGAGCTTGCTAGTTTAGGCTTGTTGTGTGCTTGGAGCCGTTTGTGGCTCGCACACGGTGTATTGGCAAGTCCCTTGCTTCGACAGTGCGGCAAGGAGCACACATTCTGAGATATCTTTTCTCCTCACAAGGTAATGGTAGCATCCGGATTCTTAGTACCAATGAAAAGATAAACTTCGATGACTTTTAACTCCTCTGCCCAACGAAGTTTCTTGAGGTTGGTATCCATGCACCATATCTTGTCAGCATAGGTATAGATTCCTCCAGATGGACTCCAATTGATACCCCATCCTCTATGCACCCTTGGAATAGGTGGTGCAAACACCCTATCCAAAATCATCATCACCCTTTTTCGAAAATGATAATTTGGTGATTGGCATGCATTTTCAAACATGATGGTGAACACCTGGAATTTCTGGTAGGCTGAATGAACATTTTCCTGTACCAAGAAAGTTCAGTCTTCAATACCATATAAAAACTCAAAACAATTTTTCTAGGTTCTTCTATTATTTCAAACATTTGCATCCTTCAACATCCAAACACCAATCTAAAAATCTCCCCAAGCTTTAACCTAGGCTCTGATACCAGTGTGAGGTCCCTGCCCCTTGTCGAGAGGAGCGGAGTACCTTTGATAGGTCTCCAATCCTGATAAGGAAAAACCAACGGACATTGCCTTAGCTACTACGTAGCCACGGGCATGAACCGTTAGTGAAGGATTGGTCCTATCTCGCTATGGCGGAGCATGACCACCATAACCCTATCTAAAAACTATCTATAATCAATTATACATAAAAGTATAAATCTTAGAGTGACCAACCTGTGCGCTTTTTTCTCCATGTTTTAGAAGCACAGCCGCCAAAGTTTGTCTCTTTTAAGATTTATGACTAAAAAAAAAATTCTAGCGTTGGAAAGTTACTCGACTCATCGGGTCCACCCGTCCATAGAATGATAGCGTCGGGGTATCATTCTCCCACTTTCCACACCACACTCACCCTTCTTTTGTTATCTAATTACTACCACATTGTTTAAACATACATGTTGCTTTACTTTATTTATGATACTGGTTCGTTAAAACAGCCCTTCAAACAGTATTACAAACAATTGTCAAACAAGAAGTCGTCCAATTTTAAACCAACAACCCTTGGATTAGGTTCACTCAAGAATCTCTACTGACGCTATTATGTCCGATCGGTATATACATTATTTATAAAAACCCTTGTCCTCATGAGCGTCCCATATCGCTCGACAAGTATTCGTTGTGCTAATCTGGACGTACTCCCGTCACAGCAACAACGGTGTTAATCTGAGCGTCATCCTCACGCCACGGCAAAACAAAATCGCAGTATCCAGCTGGGCTAATCTGGGTGTACTCCCACCACAGCATCAGCGGTGCCATCCTGAGCGTCATCTCACGCCTCGGTAACTGCCACATAATACCAGCGCTAATAAGTAGAGAGACTTGAGAGAAACCATACCGAAGGTTTTGGACAAACATTCTTTCCTATAGCAACCAGTTTAACCAGAGAATCTTTCCTACTTGTCAAACATATGACGAGTTTCTTGGGGTTAAGCCCCGTGGTTTCGGTCCGTGTTTTCTTTTCATAAGGTAAATAATATATTCCTATGGTCTCGCATGTGCAATGATGCCTAACTTGAAACTGCAATACTAACCTGTACCATAGCTCCGAATTGTCCAATTGGTGGAGACATAGTATGTTCCGCAGGAGTTCCACCGTTACTTGTACCGGCTTCATGATCATTAGCGCCTTGTGTTCGAGCACGCTTTGGAGCCATTTTTTTGTACTACACTTATATTATACACTTAGAACTTTAAATTGGTCAATTTCCCTAGTAATCTCCTTGTTTTAGAGAGTCTGTAATTTGAACCCTCGCCAACTCGGATTCACACTTAGTGTTGTTGTTTTACATCTAATTTCTATACATCAAATATTTGCTAATCGTAATAATTAAAAATTAAATGTGTAAACTATGAGTGAAAGTTTAGGAATGCATTACTTTTATGCTTCATATTTCTAATCCAATTCTAACTTCAATTTCTATACTTTAACTAAATCAATTTTTTTTTATTATTCAAAATTCTAGTTAATCTAATTGACAATAAAATTGGTGAATGAGAATTTCATCATGTATAATAAGAATATGATGAGTTCTCTTATGTATTAACTTTCAATTAACAATGTATAAGTTAATAGTGAAGATGTACTAACTAGAGAGAGTAGGTATACTTAGAGAGATTAGAGTAAGAGAAAACATACACACACATCTTTTCTAAAGTTAATTGAATCTTACTATCCATTAGAAAGATTAGAGTAAAAGATAGCACACACACACACACACATAACTAATTGAATCTTACTAATCTATTAGAGATTAGAGTAATAGATAGCACACACACACACATAACTAATTGAATCTTACTAATCTATTAGAGAGATTAGAGTAAGAGATAGCACACACACACACATAGCTAATTGAATCTTACTACTCCATTAGAGATTAGAGTAATAGATAGCACACACACACATAACTAATTGAATCTTACTAATCTATTAGAGAGATTAGAGTATATCCTTCTTAAAACTAATTGAATGCTCAATTAATACGCACCTTATTAGTCCACTAGAGTTTTTGCTCTCTTAGTGGTTTGTGGACGCCTTCTCTCTAAGAGAAGTGGCAGCACTTCGTGAGCACTATAGAGGCAATCTCTATATCTAAAGTGTGAGCATGGATGCTCTATTTATAGCAGAAAAGAAAACGTCCAACTTTTTTTTTCAAAAAAAAATAATTTTTTTAATTTTTTTTAAACAAATATTTATTTATTTTTTCCCAAAAATCATACCCGCGTTTTTGGTACCCTTGTGGTACCCATGAGCTTGACCACTTTGTCATTATCATCAAAAGATAAGGCCACACAAGCCCCCCCTCATTAAGATTAGTCAAGAGTAGCCTCTCCTTTTTCATGTGACAGTGTGTCCCACTTTGTCCCCTCCTATGTGATCCATGTGCCTTCATTTGTCATCCCAGTGTATTCTTTTGTCTTTATAATTATTTTATTTATTTCCTTAATGATAATTTACTTTACATTTTTAAGTTAAACTTTACAGTCTTATATTAACTTTACAGTAGTAAAAGAAAATTCTACAATCAGTAAATAAGTCTTACAATAAGTTAGTTAGTGATTCATATAGCTAAACATGTCAGAATTTTGTAGCGTAAATTTTAATTTCTAGGTTTTCTCAACCTACGATTCATAATTTGAACTCGAATATCTTAAATAAGGAGTGATGGTTCAAAAAAATACAAATGCGTAATAAAACTTGTGTGCAATTTGAAAGTAGAGACCTTACACGATCAACTAAGCACAAACAGGGAACCCATAAGCCACAGTGCATCAATGAAATGGAAAGAGAAAGTCAAAGTAGACCATGATTAAAAAATCCATCTCTTTGCCTCGCATCTCATCGTCATAGATGACATCTCCTCCCCCCATGTGCTCTAGCTTTTTCTCTTGGCCAACCTGCGAGCATCTTTGTAGACTCTTACTAATAGAAGCACCACAAAAATGTTTGTACCCTCTTTCCATGCCCCACCTCCATTGCTTGCTCTGTGAGCAATGCCACTCCTCACCATCACCCACAGAATGAACTATCTCCCATCCCACTTGTCACCTAATCACCATCACTTGCAGGACAATCTACTCTAGCACAATGCCTTGACATCATCTCCATGGTCTCTACATCTACCGGTATAGACAAACGAGAGAGAGAGAGAGAGAGAGAGAGAGAGAGAGAGAGAGAGAGAGAGAGAGAGAGAGAGAGAGAGAGAGAGAGAGAGAGAGAGAGAGAGAGGAATTGCACTTCAATTTATTGGTATTGGTCATGCTGATAAGCACCAGAGAGAGGCGGCATGGTTTGCACCACAAAAGTCAAAAAACAGGGTGTGCTTGTCGTTTGAGTCATGATATTAAAAAAAAAATCTGTCTATCCTCCCCGCTCATACCTCCTACAACCACGTGGACATATCCCACCAGCTACTTGGCTTCCTCCTGCCTACGTGCTCCCACGTAGTCTCCTTTCTAAGTGCCCTGCCATCTTCTTCTTTGTGTGATTGTCTGTGACTTGCCTGCGCCACATGATGAAGCCTTTATATTTCCTTTTGTTCCCCATTTTCATCCACTTTGCTAGACCAGATCCAGTTTAGACCAGATCCAGACTAATCAAACAAAATTGAACCACTTATTTGTGCTATTTGCATTGTATCTCACTTCTCCTTAAAAGCCACAATATACCCTTACTAGTCTCTAACATTTTGCATCCTCTTCCCTCACCTCGAGTCCCTCACTTTCTCTTTCAATTCCCACAATTTCCATTGTTTTTGGCTTCAAATTTAAACAGTTTGAGTGTTTTTGAATCTTCCAAGCTACTCTTTTGAGCTACCTCATCATAGCACAAGCTGCATCACAATCAACTCATCACCCCCTCATTGAGAGAGGAGTACATGCATAGGTACTTGAAACCAGAGGTAGTATTTGCCTATTAAAAAATCATATTCCTCTTCCCTGCTCTCACATTTTTCTCTCGCCCACCAAATAGGCTCTCCACCTGACTCGCTACTCACCCCCTTTGAATAATCCCCCACCTTTGTTATCTATCTCTGCTAGCTATCAACATCGATCGTCTCTTTTTTCCATGCCTTCCTCGCCTCTCCACCTCCCTACTTTTTGCTTTAAAATGTGGGATCTAAAAGCCCCCCAAATCAAGTTGCATCGCTGCAAACTGATTTGAAGGGGTTTTAGCTTCTCAAAAGGTGATATAAGTTGTAGTGATCTCATTGTCCACCACCTAGCGTTGCATCACTCAATGGCTTGCCTGCTTGCGATTGCAGTCGGACCAAAACCTGTTTGCTCCCCATTCCATGATGCACCCTCTTGCCTAACTGCAGGTCCGAGTGCAAGCAGGTGTCTAGAACCTTTGCCCTCCATCTTCTCGGTATCCCCCGCAACAAAAATTCTAGGAACTTTTCCACTTGCAGTAGCCTAATGGGCTACCTCTTGGTACCATGCATTGTCAATTGAAGAAGCATGCACAGATGACTTGCATCTTCCACTTCCTAAGCCGACACAATGCACCTGAAATCTTGCACAAATCGGCTATCCTTGCTTAGAGCATAAAATCATCCATGCCTGCTAGGATCAGACGACGGAGACTGAGACTTCTACAAATCTCTCACCGCTCGTCCCTTCTTTGTTGCTCACATCATCTGTCCCTCTCTCCCCTCCATGCAGCATTCATCGGCATTTTTTCACCTTAAATTCTTGCTAATGAATCATTTGGACCATCTACTTGCTACCCCCAAATCAATCCACATCACCCCGCTGATTTGAAGGGGTCTCAGCTTCTCATAAGATGATATAGAGTAGGGGGTATTGGTTGGAAAGAAAAATGGCTCATTAGTTGAAGTAGAAAAGGAAAGGGTGGAGATGAGGAAAAAGGGAAGGGCCAGGATGGGATAGGTCACGTGAAAGCCATGCCTCTCTTCATTTCTCTCTCTCTCTCTCTCTCTCTCTCTCTCTCTCTCTCTCTCTCTCTCTCTCTCTCTCTCTCTCTCTCTCTCTCTCTCTCTCTCTCTCTCTCTCTCTCTCTCTCTCTCTCTCTCTCTCTCTCTCTCTCTCAGCAAGCCTGCATGCATTCACAGTCGCATTTGCTTAGTTATTATTAGTCTTGGGATTCAAAGAATCTTTTAACTTATGAATTTTATTTTAGGTCTTCCAGTAGGTTAAGTATGTCAACCAGGGAATCCAGGGAGGATGCCTCAATCAAGTTGCCTATGCACTTGATAGTACAAGCCTACACGAAGAGAGTAAAATGAACATGCTAAAATTATCTCCACCTACTTGCTACCCCCAAATCAATCTTCGTTGCGTCGGAAATCCATCTAAATTTATGCTTATGATTTTTATAAGTTGGGAAGAGAACAAGAATTTTCAGAGAGTTGGGACAATAACCTAGTCCAAAAAGTTCATTATTTAAAAGTGTCGCAGTATCCAGCGGAGATGTATCAATTTTTTAAAATTCCAAACGGTTGAGCCTAGAATATCCGGACTCAAATGCTTACCTTTTACAAATAAAGGAAGCAGTATTTGAGGTTTTATCAAGCTGGCCAATAATAAACCATTTCTCCTTAACATCAGAAATGGAAGTCTTAATTTTAGGGGTAAGCCAGGTAGTATCTGTACAAAGCCATACTTACGGCATAAGACTAATCTTATTCCAGAAAAGTTCTTTAAGTGTTGAGGTAAGTAGAATGTGAGCTTCTACCTCCAGTTGGAGTTTTAAGGCCAAGTCGGCCAGGCATTCAAGTAGAGCCGATAAGGCAAGCTGAGGATTTAGTGGAAAAGGAGGAATATGATTCAAGCCTTTTCTCAAGAGGTTCCTTACAGGAATATCAGATAATATTTCAACATCAGTAGTACAAACATGTGAACCATAGTTAGCAAAAGTCTTAAAAAACTTCGAAAAAAGGTGACAAGAGCAGATAGGAACTTTTTCATTACGGAGGAAATCATTCAAATAAAATAAATTCTTGATAGGTGGCAAGTATCTCCATCCAAACATCACATCATTTAGTAACAGAGTTGATCCAAAAACATGTCTAAAACATTCTGAAAAGATAGCTTAGGGAGTAAAGAAATCCAAAATCTTGCTAGTAAACAAGCAATGTGAAAATACTCTATTACAAGCTTCTTCCTTCGGAGGTAGGTAAAGTCTGCCACCATAGGCGTTCCTCTGTACCTGCACATTACATATCCAAAAGATCTCTGATTGATAGGTTTCTTCCCCGGCCTCTAACATAACTTCTACCCCTCCCTCTCCCAAAACCAGCATCGCTCGAGGAGGGAGTCAAGAAAGAGGTGTAAGAAGCAAACGGAGAGACAAGAGTGTTAGGGCGTTATGAGACTTGAGTTTCATCATCATCAATATTAGGCTTGATTTTCCCCACCATACTCATTATTCCTTTATAACTTCGATATGTGGTTAGTAGTGTGCCACACTCATCTGACCCAAGCTCATGGAGGGTGTCACACATAATTGATCTGTATTGAATAAAGGCGATCTGAGCTATTACCAGCTCCTTAGTTTGACCACCAAGCCTCGAGCAAAAGAGGGAGAGATGGAATTCCTCAGCTTTGTCAGGAAAGATACTCGGTAGATTGTTGAGGGCATACCAAATTGCATGGTCAAACCAAATGATGCCTGACTTGCAAGTAGCTTTAGGGTCTAAAAATCTGCATGCACACTTAAGGTAAGGCGTGAATACATTCCATACTATTTCAGTGTGATAATCCACATTGTTTTTACTAAAGGTCATCACACCTTTGGTTCTTCCATATAAACCAGTATTCGAACCGCATTTTTTATCATCAAGGAAATTCATATTGAACGGGGCTTTAATCAAATCACCTTTATCCAAGAGCTGAATTCCTTTGAGAACTTTAAGTTTGCACTTCTCAATAGTGGCAGGCGCCAAGTTGGCAAGGAAGACCCAAGTTTCCATAGAAATAGGTGCAAGAAATCCTTTATTTGGGAACAGCCAAAGTTTGTGCTCTACACCCAAGGATTCCACCTCAATCTCTCTTGAAGGTAAAAAAGGAAAGGCCCTTGATACCTTCACACCATATCCAATAGGAAAGCTTCACTAAGTGAGTTCCTTCTGAAACTCCTTTATTGCTTCTAAAGCAACAGCATCTCTACAAAATAGGTTGTTAGGTGGAGGGACTATAGGAGTAGACGGAGCCGTAATAAAGATGGGACTAAGCCCGCAAAATTTTCTGAGGAGATTGGATAGTTCAGATCCTTTAGATGAGAAGGAAGCTAAGTCTTGCATATGGACTTTGGAAATACCAGCCAGATTAGAGGTAAATTCTAGCAGTAGGTTGATACCATCAGATTTATTCTTAACAAGGAGAGCAAGAACCTTCATCCATTGGTCAAAAGAAATAAGCTGGACAAGAGACAGACTAGAATGCTTTGAGGCGTCACAAATTAAGGCTCAAGCCTCACTATCTTGTATACACTTCAACACAAGTAACGAAGCAAAGGAAAGGGGTTCCATAGGAAGAGAGAGCCCTTGGGATAGGGAAACAATCTGCATAGATTTTCAAGAACATTAGTTAGATTACATCGTTTTGGAAGAGTTGAGTACACATCTTATACAGATTTTAACTTCTTTTTGAATTTTACAGCCCTGTGTAGATAAGGCCGAATCCTATGAGAGATATAAGGAAAGATGCTTTCAATTTATTTAGCAAGTCATATTTTTTCCAAAATCAGAGCTCTTTCTTCGGGGTCAGAACAAAACGTTATTCTTGCAGTGAGCTTTCCAGTAACCTGGTAGACAAACGTAATAAACTAGTCAAATGATAGGTAAAAAACAAGGGGAATTTTCTAGAAAGTGAGAATATAGAGTGGAATGGTCGTGCTAGCAACCTTTCACCAGTCACGTCAATGGGGACCACAGAGACTGTGTGATAGAACCCCTACCTATTAGCATATAATAATAAATTATATAGTAATAGGCGTTTAGAACTAGAACTAAGGTCTAAGAGAGAAAAACATAAATGTCAATCTCTCTTATGCGTTTATTGTGTGTGTAGCAGTTCTACTTATATATTTCTAAATATATACACAAACGAACACTACAGTTCACAGACCAATAATTCTAGGACAATACAATGGATTTGTACAATAATTTATTTGCTGTTGAAAATAAATTTTGTACAAGGCAGTAAAGATATCAAAGTAAAACATGGGAAGCAGTCATCCCCGATTTCTGAGTGATGTTGCTTCAAGGTAAGCGAACATCCACCAATCATCAATAACATAGAATTGAATGCTTTTATCAAAGAAGGTAGCCCTCACCTGCACCCATAGCCACAAGAAAACAATTCGTTAGCACGTGACTGTACGCAGGTGATGCTGGGCATCCCAGTTGTTATCCATGTCACAATTAAAAAAACACAGAGTTCTTTAACATGTATTTTGTTCTTTTTTGAAAAAAAGTTCCTTGGCTTTTTGCCAATCCGATAAAGGAAAGGGAAATTCCCACATAGTAGCTACATATCTGGTTTAGTTTCCGGTTTAATTTATAAATTTTTCTTTGCCTAATCTTAGTTTTAAGGAGTTTTAAGGAGATTATCAAAACTAAAAAAAAATTCTTTAATCGGATTGGAGAGAATTTCACTCTATAGAAGTAGGCACAAAAAATCTCAAGCCAGATATCAGTTTTTTAAGGACTACCCCCTCCCTTATAATTTGAAGTATAGAAAAAGCAATCCTTTGGAACAGTTCCTACTTCAAAAACGTTTTATAAAAAAGCTGAGATATCCCAAAAACATCTAAGTAAATTACCAATTTCAAAATACAAACCAGAACCTTTTTTGTTGGTTCAGTTATATTTACTGCCTTTATCAAAAAATACCTCGGTTATTATGTCAAGTCTGACATACTTTGCCAAAGCTAGCTATAAACTACTTTTCATACCATAATAGCATAGTTGACTCAGTCAGAGCAATCTCAGACATAGCTCGAGAAAAAATTGAAGTAAGACTAACCAACCAGGATCAGCTAAATAATTGCTTTTTTATGGAATTCTTGCCTTGCCTTTATCTGAATTCATGCTAACCAGGGAAGGTCTTTTAATAGGCTACAACTAGCCAAGTTAGTACAGATAGAACACTTAGAGACCATGCTCCCACTCTTCCTAGGAGTGCCCCCCAACTAATGATTTAATCACCAAGTATGGTCCAATCTCAGCCAAACCAGTCGGGTAGGTTTACAAGCACGGGATAGGCAATCCGCCAAAACCAGGTCACAGAGATCATCATAAGCTAAAAAAACATCAGCACATATTAGAGAGTACGAAATATATCATCGGTATGACATTATAGCCTACACATGTTATACACTTTAAGATGTGAACCATCTAGCCATAAATATCTGCAGGCAAAACAACATTCTATTTTTTTTCAATCGAAACCCCATTCAGATGCTTATAAACAGTTCATCAATTTTTTCTTCTCTGGCTCTTACATATCAACTTAATGTTGAAATAGTTTCGAGATTTTGGCATCTCTCAACATAAAAAAAAATCTCTTAATTTTTTTAGGTAAACCAGCTGGGATCACATATCCAGAACTAAAAAAAAAAATCGTTTCTAATTAACAAAATATCAAATTTCAGCAATTTCTTTTTGCTAAATCTTCCAGCATGACCTGTTTTAAACCTTCAACATAGCTGAAACAAAACTAACCCAGTAGACCAGGAGATGAAGCAAATCAGCTGGACAAGTCATAAGATCAGGCTTCACAATATCCAAGTTCGTACGCGACCGAAAGCATAGAACCATGCCAACTCTTTTCTATGAGTAGTTCATTAGGCAGAATCTGAGCCAATCTCAGTAAGACCTACAAGGAAGGTCTACTTCCCATGAACAGTAATCCAGGCAAAGACATACACCAAGACATAGCTTGGATTAGTAAAAGTGTCCTTTACGCATAAAATTGAGTCGAAATTTTACCTTCAGTCAAAGTCTATATAATAAGCTGGAGAAATCAAAAAGAAAATTATATATACCATCCTGCAGGTATGTACCCATACTCCCAAGTACAGATAAAAGAGAGAAGGTACAAGTCAAAATCAAAATATCCATGTTTAGGACTTCTTACATTTGGTGACTCAATTCTTTAAGACAAAAATGCATTTAGCATCCCAAGTTACATCCAGTAAGCAACGACCCCGGCAAAAAACATGTCTGCAAAAACTTTCAAGTTTATAAGCATCTAATCAGAAACGCTACTTTATATTGATATGAACATCTTCAACAACCTCAACAAATCAAATCCAACATGGTTCTACCATAGTCATCAACCCAAGACACCACTCTTTAGTCTCTAATTCTTGTAGCAATACGCCCCAGTCATGATACCCAAATTTCATCAAGTAACCAATCGAATCCACTTCTCAAGCCATAGATTAAATTCAAAAAAACAGTTAAGTTAACCAATGGTAAGAAATATCGCCAATCATCCATTTGAAGCATCATCTTCAATTTAGCACAAGGCAGTCCAGATTCACAATTTCCTTTTCTATCAATATTTAGAAATAGCAAAAATAGATAACCTGTAGACTTGATGAAGATGCTTCCATCACAGCTTTCTCAGTTTTTTTCGGCATGATGAATTCACCACAGCAAAGCAGAATTGAATGCAAAACAGAAGTCACAGAACACAGTGCTAAGTGAGCATAGGAGCTCACCTTATGATGTATTTATAGGTGATGATACTGTCAGGGCCCCGAAATCTGCAAGGTTCCCCCAGCATCGAGGCCGGCCTTCAAGACCCTCTATTCCAGGATTACACTCAGCAAGAGATCAGGGAGTTTGAAGCAAGTGCACAGATCCAAAACGTACCAGCACTAGCAAGCTAAAGCACTCCTATCTAGCGGCAGAACGAAAGCGTGCGACAGGAACTACCAGAGAGAGTATTGCAGAGGAGTACCAATACGTAACCTAATAGAGGTATTAGGTTAAAAAAGATCTTTTTTTTTCTTTTGTAAAAAGCATCTTTTTTAAAAAAAATTCTCAAAATAAAAAAACACATATTATTTGTCCTATGTGCTTAATTAAAAATGGCAGTAGACAGCCAGGGTTTTTCTGCCATCTGTTGAAATATCGATACTCGGTCTACATACGAACCATTGCTCCCAACCTTGGGTGGATATAAACCGATGGTAAACCATAAAATCGACATCACACATGAGCCTATGTTCAAAGAACAGTCCACTAGGACAAATTTTGAGAGTAGACATATGCTAATCCCTACTAGGTGAGGCACACGAAGTAAATTAGTTAGGGCTTTTTGTTAACACATAACCATTGGGTTCAGTTATCAATATAGGTCTGTAAAAGACGGGCATATTTTTATCAAACTAGTGCATAATAACTGTCTTGAGTAGCTATCTGAGAGTTTACAGCAAACGTCTAAATTTGTCATCAGGTGTGTACTACATATTTATATTTCGCTATGACTCATAATGGAGATCAGGTTTTAGCTATATCTATTGCACATCTTCAGAAAACAAGTGAGTCTACTAAGTGAACAACACTACTCCGTTATGAACGTTATTTATTTCCGCAATTAGGAACATCTGTTACTCAGACGAAGTGGTGGACATATCAGGACAGAGTGACGCGGGTGACTCTTTGGGGTCGAGATCATTTTAGGAATAATATTCGTCTGGCGATGGTAACTGAAGCAATGGGCATAGGGCGACAATACTATTATGTAGAATATTCAATGAAGCGAGGTTTTTTAGAATGATTATATCTGCTAGCGCAGTTTCTTCCATCACAAAAGATTTTTTTGTATCGTAGCTATGACCAGCCACTCAGAGGATATTTTAACAGCACGCCACGCACCATGGAGTATGGTGTAATCTTATCTACCCGTATCCTACCTTTGTGAGAGCGTCCAAATACCTGTTTTTACTGTGAGAGCTATTTGTGCGATCATGTAATGGATGGTTTAGCAGACATGTAAAGGTGAAGATTGGGAGGGGTTATTTGTAAAAAACCAGGTTTTTCCAAACTAATTAAAGTGGTGAAGCTTGATTAATGACTCATGTATTTTAGTGTGTGTGTGTGCGCGCGCGCCCACCCATACCCAAGCACCATATTCTATGAGGTAGTAGACCCATAGAACATGGGCCTACTACCTCAAGAATTATTTAATACTTCTTATTCTGGTTCAATAAGATTAATCAAATTCTGTAGGTCAAACTTAAGACCGGTCCAGTTATGCTTTTTTAATGAGTTACAGATACAAGCAACAAGGTCTTTTTTAGAAAACCCATTATTAATGAATTTGTAAATAAGGGTAGTGATTTCTTCAAATGCTATAAAGCTGTTAGACGAGGCATACACAATAAGAAAAAGCATACCTAGACAGGTGTGTAGTGAGTTTTTGAAAGGTCTATTGCTTTTTCTTTTTGTAAATTCAGAGGATATGAGTTTGAGATTTTCTCTTTTCCAAAAGAAACGAGTATAAAAATTACCCACAAATGGGGGGGTAAGCGTAAACTCAATATTCATGAAGTGATTCTTGGAAATGACCCACTTGTCCTGCCATATAACTCTATCAAAGTACGTCGGTTCGATGTTAAGACAAGTCGGATAAATATCTTAAAGTGCATCCTTGAACACTGGATTGTTAAGGCTACATAAGTCATCCATAAACCTAAACTAATGACAAAAGTGTGTAAGTGACAACGTATTAGCTGGGTTACTAATCATTTTTAAGATCCATTGGTAGTCAAAGTGACAAAGATAAAGATTACACATAATCAGAGAGCACAAAAATCCCATCAAGATTCCTAAAATTTGTTTGTAGCAAGTAGCACCTACTTGGATACAACAATTATTAAGGAGCCAAGAGATATATTTATACAAATCATCCTCTTTAAAGATGAAAGGTGTCGATTTTTTTACCCGACCTTTATGCATTTTTGTTGAGATACATGTAAATCCGAATTTTTCTCTGTGAGAAAATGCTAACTTTATAAGAGTAGATAGAGTATTAAGCAGACCATCAAGTACTCTTAGAGGAATATTCTCATAACATTGTGTTATGTCTGCAGTAAAGATAGAGAAAATGTTTTCTGGAAGGGATAAGCACCTCCCCCTGTGGGCCCTATGGTGTGTCGAAAAAAAAATAGAAACCTCAGCAGCGTTTTTTATGATCCAAAAAGGGAAACAATCTGTATTTTTGAATCGCTTGAGATCATTGCGTTTGATGGTGCAAATAGCTTCAATTTCCTCCATAATAAAATTTAAGAAGTAGGTGATAGCATTCGTAATCATGGAAAAAAGACTATTGGATGCGTCGGAAATCCATCTAAATTTATGCTTATGATTTTTATAAGTTGGGAAGAGAACAACAATTTTCAGAGAGTTGGGACAATAACATAGTCTAGAAAGTTCATTATTTAAAAGTGTCGCAGTATCCAGCGGAGATGTATCAATTTTTAAAAATTCAAAACCGTTGAGCCTAGAATATGCGGACTCAAATGCTAACCTTTTACAAATAAAGGAATCAATATTCAAAGCTTTATCAAGGCCAATAATAAACCATTTCTCCTTAACATCAGAAATGGAAGTCTTAATTTTAGGGGTAAGCCAGGTAGTATCTGTACAAAGCCATACTTGCGGCATAAGACTAATCTTATTCCAGAAAACTTCTTTGAGTGTTGAGGTAAGTAGAATGTGAGCTTCTACCTCCAGTTGGAGTTTTAAGCCAAGTCGGCCAGGCATTCAAGTAGACCCGATAAGTCAAGCTGAGGATTTAGTGGAAAAGGAGGAATATGATTCAAGCCTTTTCTCAAGAGGTTCCTTACAGGAATATCAGATAATATTTCAACATCAGTAGTACAACCATTTGAGCCAAAGTTAGCAAAAGTCTTACCAAACTTCAGAAAAAGGTGACAAGAGCAGATAGGAACGTTTTGATTTCGAATAAAATAAATTCTTGATAGGTGGCAAGTATTTCCATCCAAACATAACATCATTTAGTTACAGAGTTGATCCAAAAACATGTCTAAAACATTCTGAAAGATAGCTTGGGGAGTAAAGAAATCCAAAATCTTGCTAGTAAACAAGTAATGTGAAAATACTCTATTACAAGCTTCTTCCTTCAGAGGTAGGTAAAGTCTGCCAACAGGCATTCCTCTGTACCTGCACACTACATATCCAAAAGATTTCTGATTGGTAGGTTTCTTCCCCGGCCTCTAGCATAACTTCTACCCCTCCCTCTCCCAAAACCAGCATCACTCGAGGAGGGAGTCAAGAAAGAGGTGTAAGAAGCAGACGAAGAGACGAGAGTGTAAGGGCGTTTGGAGACTTGAGTTTCATCATCATCAATATTAGGCTTGATTTGCCCCACCATACTCTTTATTCCTTTATAACTTCCATATGTGGTTAGTAGTGTGCCACACTCATCTGACCCAAGCTCATGGAGGGTGTCACACATAATTGATCTGTATTGAATAAAGGCGATCTGAGCTATTACCAGCTCCTTAGTTTGACCACCAAGCCTCGAGCAAAAGAGGGAGAGATAGAATTCCTCAGCTTTGTCAGGAAAGATACTCGGTAGATTGTTGAGGGCATACCAAATTGCATGGTCAAACCAAATGATGCCTGACTTGCAAGTAGCTTTAGGGTCTAAAAATCTGCATGCACACTTAAGGTAAGGCGTGAATACATTCCATACTATTTCAGTGTGATAATCCGCATTGTTTTTACTAAAGGTCATCACACCTTTGGTTCTTCCATATAAACCAGTATTCGAACCGCATTTTTTATCATCAAGGAAATTCATATTGAACGGGGCTTTAATCAAATCACCTTTATCCAAGAGCTGAATTCCTTTGAGAACTTTAAGTTTGCACTTCTCAATAGTGGCAGGCGCCAAGTTGGCAAGGAAGACCCAAGTTTCCATAGAAATAGGTGCAAGAAATCCTTTATTTGGGAACAGCCAAAGTTTGTGCTCTACACCCAAGGATTCCACCTCAATCTCTCTTGAAGGTAAAAAAGGAAAGGCCCTTGATACCTTCACACCATATCCAATAGGAAAGCTTCACTAAGTGAGTTCCTTCTGAAACTCCTTTATTGCTTCTAAAGCAACAGCATCTCTACAAAATAGGTTGTTAGGTGGAGGGACTATAGGAGTAGACGGAGCCGTAATAAAGATGGGACTAAGCCCGCAAAATTTTCTGAGGAGATTGGATAGTTCAGATCCTTTAGATGAGAAGGAAGCTAAGTCTTGCATATGGACTTTGGAAATACCAGCCAGATTAGAGGTAAATTCCAACAGTAGGTTGATACCATCACATTTATTCTTAACAAGAAGAGCAAGAAACTTCATCCATTGCTCAAAAGAAATAATCTGGACATGACACAGACTAGAATCCTTTGAGGCATCACAAATTAAGGCTCAAGCCTCACTATCTTGTATACACTTCAACACAAGTAACGAAGCAAAGGAAAGGGGTTCCATAGGAAGAGAGAGCCCTTGGGATAGGGAAACAATCTGCATAGATTTTCAAGAACATTAGTTAGATTACATCGTTTTGGAAGAGTTGAGTACACATCTTATACAGATTTTAACTTCTTTTTGAATTTTACAGCCCTGTGTAGATAAGGCAGAATCCTACGAGAGATATAAGGAAAGATGCTTTCAATTTCTTTAGCAAGTCGTAATTTTTTCGAAATCAGAGCTCTTTTTTCGGGGTCAGAAAAGATCGTTATTCTTGCAGTGAGCTTTCCAGTAACCTGGTAGACAGACGTAATAAACTAGTAAAATGATAAGTAAAAAACAGGGGGAATTTTCTAGAAAGTGAGAATATAGAGTGGAATGGTCGTGCTAGCAACCTTTCACCAGTCACGTCAATGGGGACCACAGAGATTGTGTGATAGCACCCCTACCTATTAGCATATAATAATTTATATAGTAGTAGGTGTTTAGAACTAGAACTAAGTTCTGAGAGAGAAAAACATAAATGTCAGTCTCTCTTATGCGTTTATTGTGTGTGTAGCAGTTCTAATTATATATACCTAAATATATACGCAAACGAACACTATAGTTCACAGACCAATAATTCTAGGACAATACAATGGATTTGTACAATAATTTATTTGCAGTTGCAAATAAATTTTGTACAAGGCAGTAAAGATATCAAAGTAAAACATGGAAAGCAGTCATCCCCAATTCTGGAGTTATGTTGCTTCAAGGTAAGCAAACATCCACCAATCAATAACATAGAACTGAATGGTTTTATCAAAGAAGGTAGCCCTCACCTGCACCCATAGCCACAAGAAAACAATTCGTTAGCACGTGACTCAGTCACTGAGCCAGCTCAGACATAGCCCGAGAAAAAATTGAAGTAAGACTAACCAACCAAGATCAGCTAAATAATTTCTGTTTTTTGTTGCACTCTTGCCTTGCCTTTATCCGAAGTCATGCTAACCAGAGAAGGTCTTTTAATAGGCTACAACTAGCCAAGTTAGTACAGATATAACACTTAGTGACCATGCTCCCACTCTTTCTAGGAGTGCCCCCGAACTAATGCTTTAATCACCAAGTATGGTCCAATCTCAGTCAGACCAGTCGAGAAGGTTTACAAGCACGGGACAAGCAATGTGCCAAAACTAGGTGAAAGAGATCATCATAAGCTAAAAAAAGATCAGCACATATTAGAGAGTACGAAATATATCGTCGTTATGACATTATAGCCTACACATGTTATACACTTTAAGATGTGAACCATCTGGCCATAAATATTTGCAGGCAAAACAGCTTTTTTATTTTTTTCAATCGAAACCCGATTCAGATGCTTATAAACAATTCATCAATTTTTTCTTATCTGGCTATTACACATCAACTTAATGTTGAAATAGTTTTAAGATTTTGGTATCTCTCAACATTAAAAAAAGTCCCTTAATTTTTTTAGGTAAACCAGCTAGGATCACATATCCAGAACTAAAAAAAAAAATCATTTCTAATTAACAAAATATCTAATTTCAGCAATTTCTTTTTTGCTAAATATTCCAGCATAACCTGTTTTAAAGCTTTAAGATAGCTGAAACAAAACTAACCCAGTAGACCGGGAGATCGATGAAGCAAATTAGCTATCCAAGTCATAGGATCAAGCTTCACAATATCCAAGTTTGTACGCGACCGAAAGCATAGAACCATGCCAACTCTTTTCTATGAGTAGTGCATTAGGTAGGATCTGAGCCAATCTCAGTAAGACCTACAAGGAAGGTCTACTTCCCGCAAACAGTAATCCAGCCAAAGACATACACGAAGACATATCTTGGCTTAGGAAAAGTGTCCTTTATGCATAAAATTGAGTCAAAATTTTACCTTCAGTCAAAGTCTATATAGTAAGCTGGAGAAATCAAAAAGAAAATTATATATACCATCCTGCAGGTATGTACCCATACTCCCAAGTACAGATAAAAGAGACAAGGTACAAGTCAAACTCGAAATAGCCATGTTTAGGACTTCTTACAGTTGGTGACTCGATTCTTTAAGACAAAAATGCATTTAGCATCCCAAGTTACATCCAGTAAGCAACAACCCCGGCAAAAAACATGTCTGCAAAAACTTTCAAGTTTATAAGCATCTAATCAGAAACGCTACTTTATATTGATATGAACATCTTCAACAACCTCAACAAATCAAATCCACCATGGTTCTACCGTAGTCATCAACGCAAGACACCACTCTTTAGTCTCTAATTCTTGTAGCAATACGCCCCAGTCATGATACCCAAATTTCATCAAGTAACCAGTCGAATCCACTTCTCAAGCCATAGATTAAATTCAAAAAATTCAGTTAAGTTAACCAATGTTAAGAAATATCGCCAATCATCCATTTGAAGCATCATCTTCAATTTAGCACAAGGCAGTCCAGATTCACAATTTCCTTTTCTATCAATATTTAGAAAACAGCAGAAATAGATAACCTGTAGACTTGATGAAGATGCTTCCATCACAGCTTTCTCAGTTTTTTTTGGCATGATGAAGTCACCACAGCAAAGCAGAATTGAATGCAAAACAGAAGTCACAGAACACAGTGCTAAGTGAGCATAGGAGCTCACCTTATGATGTATTTATAGGTGATGATACTGTCAGGGCCCCGAAATCTGCAAGGTTCCCCCAGCATCGAGGCCGGCCTTCAAGACCCTCTATTCCAGGATTACACTCAGCAAGAGATCAGGGAGTTTGAAGCAAGTGCACAGATCCAAAACGTACCAGCACTAGCAAGCTAAAGCACTCCTATCTAGCGACAGAACGAAAGCGTGCGACAGGAACTACCTCAGAGAGTACTGCAGAGGAGTACCAATATGTAACCTAATAGAGGTATTAGGTTAAAAAAGATCTTTTTTTTGCTTATGTAAAAAGCATCTTTTTTTAAAAAAAATCTCAAAATAAAAAAACACATATTATGTGTCCTATGTGCTTAATTAAAAGTGGCAGTAGACAGCCAGGGTTTTTTTGCCATCTGTCGAAATATCGATAGTCGATCTACATACGAACCATTGCTCCCAACCCTGGGTGGATATAAACCAACGGTAAACCATAAAACCGACATCACACATGAGCCTATGTTCAAAGAACGGTCCACTAGGACAAATTTTGAGAGTAGGCATATGCGAATCCCTACTAGGTAAGGCACACGAAGTAAATTAGTTAGGGCTTTTTGTTAACACATAACCATTGGGTTCAGTTATCAATATAGGTCTATAAAAGACGGGAATATTTTTATCAAACCAGTGCATAGTAACTGTCTTGAGTAGCTATCTGAGAGTTTACAGCAAACATCTGAATTTGTCATCAGGTGTGTACTACATATTTATTTGCTATGACTCATAATGGAGATCAGGTTTTAGCTATATCTATTGCACATCTTCAACAGTCAGGTGAGTCTACTAAGTGAACCACACTACTCTATTACAAACGTTATTTATTTCCGCAATTAGGAACATCTCTTACTCAGACGAAGTGGTGGACATATCAGAACAGAGTGACAAGGGTGACTCTTTGGGGTCGAGAGCATTTTAGGAATAATATTCGTCTGGCGATGGTAACTGAAGCAATGGGCATAGGGCGACAATACTATTATGTAGAATATTCAATGAAGCGAGGTTTTTCAAAACGATTATATCTGCTAGCGCAGTTTCTTCCATCACAAAAGATTTTTTTGTATCGCAGCTATGGCCAACCACTAAGAGGATACTTTAACAGCACCCCACACACCATGGAGTATGGTGTAATCTTATCTACCCATATCCTACCTTTGTCAGAGCATCCAAACACATGTTTTTACTGTGACAGATGTTTGTGCGATCATGTAACAAATGGTTTAGTAGACATGTAAAGGTGAAGACCGGGAGAGGTTATTTGTAAAAAACCACGTTTTTTCAAACTAATTAAAGTAGTGAAGCTTGAGTAATGACTCATGTATTTGTGTGTGTGTGTGTGTGTGTGCGCGCGCACGCGTGCTTGCACGCATGAGAGGCTCCAAATCCTGTTCAGCATGTGCGCAAGAGGAAGCGAAAGAGGGGGGGACCGTGACGACAGTAAGGATAGGAGGAGAGATGCTCAAGGGGGCCAAGGAAGCATGAGGAGGTTGGAGAGGGATGGGGTAGGTGGAATATTAATGTTCACCCTTATAGCATCTCATAGACATTCGAGCTAATAAGTGGAGAGTAGAGCCATAGGTGTAGGACTTCGAGAAGGGCCAGAAAAATCAATTTTCCCTAACCAATGAAATTAAGGGCAAACTTGAAATTCTATGAGGTCAATATTTGAAGCTTTTGTCGATAATTACACTAAAACTTGTGTAAACTTCTCGGTTTTCTTCAAGGCAATCTCAAAATCTAACAAATATTTTACAATTTCAATCGGTTAAAATACAATGAACCTCGGTTTTTTCTAACATTGGATGTAACAAGTATGATATAAGAGGTGTTTTGCCCGAGCAAGTGTTGCGATTAGCTAGAAACCCCCAGTGTTCAATATGTGCACCCTCTCTATCTCTTCAACATTGGTTTTTGCACACATGAGTGGGCATCCTCGACTCCTTGAACTGGTAAGGTCTATCCAACTCGACCCATTTGGGCGGAGTTATGAAACTAGGCAGAGTGACCCACTGCCCATCTAGAGTTATGAAATTTCCATTTGGGAGTTGGAAAGGATCTTATTAAGATTGTTACTACCCATATTTTTAGTCCTCCAAAGAAAGGGCTTGTAGTCCAACACTAGTAGTTGTTGATCAGGCTATTGTCAAACATTTAGTGTACCCATGGAGATTTTTAAAAGCGCATTAGCATTTATCTAGAATATGGTTCAAGAATGATGTGTATGTTTTTAGATTTAGAGAGTACATGTTGGAAAGACTCAATGGGGTTCATAAAAAGGAGAGACTAGCTACAAAGTAGTGTTTGAGTACCCATACAAGAGTCTACTTGATAATGCATTGAAGCGGTTGTCTTGGAGAGGTGCTCATGCGGGCTAGGGAAGGAGGAGGGGGCTAGAGAGAGACAGGGTTGGTGGAATATTAATTCTCACTCTTATGGAATCTCATAGACATTCAACGAGAGTTGAACTCAAGAACTGCAATTCAAGAGAGAAATGTGTGTGTGTGTGTGTGTGTGTGTGTGTAGCTGTTTAAATCTTAACTAATAAGACATAATTGAATTTTTACATTCAAAAGACAGCTGGCCAAGGAATAATGAAATGATATGTACAAAAATAACTCAGTATCAAAATTATTTAGGTACAATGATTGTAGGAAAGAGATCCTCTTGCAGTAAGACAAGTAGTAAAAGAACTTCCCCGTTCCTCAGTGAGTACATCATTAAAGTAAGGTTGCTTGCCAAAGAAAAGAAAACCCTCCAAGATAAGATAGAGTCCTTACCTGCATCCATCCAAACAAGACAACAATTGAGTTAGCCTTGGATGTGTATTACACGTATCAATGGACCATATCAGTTGTTATCCATGTCCATCTTATCGGTTTTAGTAACTTTAGACAAGCTAGGTTATTCATTAGAACTGGTATTTTTAACAATCTTTTCTTATTACTTCACAAATGAGTGTTATAGTCTACTTTCTTACATGGTGAAGTTCATTGAGAGTCAAACTATTTCAAGAGCCATAGCTCAGTAACCATAAACTTACCTTTATAATTAGTAAACCCATGGTATCAAAGGTACCCCTTTAGCTAATGGGATGTGAAATCTGACTTTACTTTTTGTCAACCAAAGGTATCCAATGAGGGTGCTAACTACCTCGCGTTTTTTTAATAACCAATAAGATACCAGTATAACCGGTTAGTAGAGTAGCAAGACTGCTAGATACACTCCTTTCCGAGCTACTGTTGAAGCCAAAAATTGCCATATACTTACTTTCTCAAACAGTTTGAACATAGGACCATTTCATAAACCATAAGCAAACCCAAAACGTTGGGTTATGACCAGCTTTATTTTCAAATATAGAAGATGATCCTTTCTTTAGAATGTGAGCACGCACAGTGATATAGAGTACCTAGTGCCTCAGTTGCTACACAGGCTAAGGGTACCGCCATTTTTTGAAAAAAACCAGTTATGTCGAGACTAGAAAATGTGAGAATCGTACAGTAATGCAAAATTAAATAGCGCCTCAGTTATTATAAAGGTCAAGAATAACCCCAATTTTTCTAAAAAAGACCAGTTATGCCGAGATTAGGTACAGCATGCAGATGGTAATTCTCTACAGCGGTTTTAAAAGAAACCCATTTACAAGATTATATCGTAGTATACTGCACACAGTTCCTTTCCAAAAAACAACAAAAAATCCTATCTACCAATGTATGCCAAATCATTCCAGCCAGTCATTATCTTTTACTAGCCTAAGAGGTGCCAACCACACACAGTATGAAGAGCCGACAGACCCCGACAGTTTACCAAAGACGTGGCAAAACCAGTCCAAGGTCAGGAGCACCTCCCATTTGCATTACCATGATGTTATATCATACCATGTCAGCCCATAGCAGATGGGGGTGTAACATGCCCATAGTTACCATACTAAGCAAACACCATTACCTCAGGTGTTCATCTCCATTGGTACAGTCATAAGAAAGGCCAAAAAAACAATTGTTTTTTATGCACAAGCAGTCCCAAGGCCCACAATAATGTCCCATTCTATGCATATGAAGTCTTAAGGCAATGCTATAACATGCCCCGGACCAGTAGTTTCATTCAAAAAAACCAGTTAATCAGTGTTTATACCAACAGGCTCCGAATTGAGAGGAACTTCAAACTCCGAGCAAACCTTTCCGAGCAATCATAAAAACGAGTGAAACCCAGCAAGATACATATAGAACTTAAATCATATTAGGAAACGTTTAGCATCAAATTACATATTATATTGCCTCAAAACACCTCAAGCTTTCCTCATGGAAACGTCAATCATCCATCCTTATATTAACTCCTTGATTATCCGAGGTTATGCTCCCTCCTCCATAGCACAACTCATGGTCATAGATAGTCAAGTAATGGTAGATGCTTGGGAAAGTGTGACTCTGTGTGTGTGTGTGTGTGTGTGTGTGTGTGTGTGTGTGTGTGCGCGCGCGCGCGTACTCTATTGTTCTTTTTTTTTTTGGGGGGGGGGGGGGGGGGGGGGGGGGGGGGGGTCTCAATACATAGTATTATGGTGAGTGCTTGTAGGGAGAGAGGCTTTTTTTTTTTTTTTAAATGTTGTCAAGAAATACCTAGTCTAGGGAAGTTATACAAGAAGTAGTTTTGGTGGAGTCTAAGTGGACATAGGAAAAGAAATTGTTTCCTCTATACCCAATATAGAATGTTCTAATTTGTAGATGACAGTCCAAAGTTTCACAATGTTGGCTACATTTTTTAGCTCTCTTGGGATCTTTCTTATAGCATTTAAACTTTTCATCTTCTACCCCTCCCTCCCTCCCTCTCTCTCTCTCTCTCTCTCTCAATGATGCTTTGATTAACTTAAAAATAAACTACCCTTATGTAAGGTGACTGCCACATCATTCCATCTACCAATACACATAGTTTTCAACGGCCCAGCTTGAATAAATGGAAGAGCGCCATATTTAATGTGAATTCCACACGAAGGTTTGATAAAGGGCAAAAGTGAATGAAGAGACCCTCCACCAATAGCGACGTAAACACAATGTGCAATCAATAGGTTCAATGAGTTGGATGCCACAACATCCACGGTAATTCGATCGACAAATTCATAATCGTCAACATCTCTACCTTCTTGACCATAGGATAATCTACCATCTTTGGAGGAGACTCTTACAAGATCGTGACCCCAGTATATGCAACAACTTGAATCCGCTCCTCTGGCTTCTTTTAACTTGTCTGTTGTCCTCATGCTGGAGCATCTCCACTACCTTGTGGAGTTGGCCCACCCCTATTAGACGGTGCTCTATTTTGCAAAATCCGAAAAAATTGTTGAAATCCCAGTGCGCACCTACCTGAGCACCCCTTTGGGTACCTCCCTCCAAAGGGTGGCTGGATTGTTGGCGACTACAACCAACAACTTTGACATGACATTGTCGGCTAGGAAAGGCAAATATGAGGGTCCTTATGAGTGTTAGGAAAAAGTATGCCTCAGCTTAGCCTTAAATCGGTTGAAAACTCAAAACAGCAGACAATTGAAGGGAAGTGAAGAAGGAGAAAATCTACTTTAGAATTTTAAAAAAATAGAGTCAAATTGTTAAAAATGCTTATTATTTAGAAAAAAATCCTCTTTCAATTCACCCTAAAGGGAATTTTGTACGTTTGTGAAATTGATTCCGAACATTGGGACTCCCTATTCATAGAAGCATGTTGGATGTTGGAGGCACACTAGCTGAGGTAAGAAGGTCAATCGTCGTACTCATTTTCACTAAATCTAAAGAAAAACCTTAAGAGCACATCTATAGGTTGTGGGAGACAGAGCATCATTTGCATGGAGGAAAGAGAGACAAGTAGCATGCTGGGGAAAGCACAGAGTGCAAGGAGCCGAGGGGTGTATGAGCTGCCTACATAGCGGGAAAAATAACCTTGGACGAGCTACAACATATAAAGAAAAGCGCAGCTAGTGTTCGCAAAGATCTCCAAATGAGGCTATGCTAGCATAGACTCTTTGTGAGAGCTTTTGGAGTTAGTTTTTAGGGCAAGCTACAAAGAGGAGACCCTTCTCTACAAAGGCTTCGTGGGCAAGGGCGGGGGAGGTGATGAAGATCATGGGGATACTGCAACTGACATGAAAAATAAGATGGTGCCGAGCTGATTGCAAAGGAGCTGCATGGAAGAAGGGACTCGGCTAGAACAGAGAAGAAGTCTCTCTCTCTCTCTCTCTCTCTCTCTCTCTCTCTCTCTCTCTCTCTCTCTCTCTCTCTCTCTCTCTCTCTCTCTCTCTCTCTATATATATATATATATATATATATATATATATATATATATATATATATATATATATCTGTGTGTGTGTGTGTGTGTCAAAACTCAAAAAAAGTTCGAGCCTGTGCGCACTCTTTGTTGAGCCAGTAGAGGATCACACCCACATTTTTGCTCACACTCATCATTTTGTAACCATTGATTGTAATAAATGTCTTTCCGACATTAATTTTGATTTGAGCCATTCAAGTAACGGGACTCAATTGAGTTTCCAGCTTGTAATCCCGAAGTAATTTCACTTGCTGATGTAATTAGTTAGAGATGTTCTCACCTCCAAGGCTGAGGTATATAAGCCAAAGTTTTTGTAACCTAGGGATTCAAATTATTAATCAAAGTGAGTTTTTGAGCGTCGTGAATGTGCCTGAGAGAGAGAGAGAGAGAGAGAGAGAGAGAGAGAGAGAGAGAGAGAGAGAGTCTTATCTACTTGCTACACGAGCTACGGAGCCGCCATTGGAGAAGCGACACCGCCATTGTGTTAGTAACGGCGAGAGCTACGCACAGATACCAAGAGTGCGCGCTATTGGCTTCTATGTGTGGTAAGTTCCTACGAGCTTTGGTGTGAGTTTTCTTCCAACTCGTGTGTCGGAATTGAGCGTGCAGCATATCTATAGAACCACAACAAGTAGAGCGACACATTAGTACCATCGGGGTCAAGTTTCGGTCACCTGTATATTTCGGCCTGTCTTCATACACGTTTACTGCACGGAGTGGTTATAGGTGGATTTTGCAGTTCAAGTCTTTAGGATGTTGTTCTTACCTAGTGTATAGACTTCCCCTTGAGTTTGAGATCGATTCAATGATTCTAGATCCTGTTTCGTATAGCATTCGTTCGTAGTACGGATTTCAGTCACTTGCGTATTTTAGAACTTAGATTTAATTTCCTTAGTAGTGATTGTCATTAGAAGGTCGAGTAGGTGATTTGACACCCACCTAGTTGTTTCCATGTGCCTGCGGGTCAAGCTCCGTCCTCGTCTAACAAATTCTGTTGTTGGTTGAGTTCTCGCTATTTAGCTTCCGCTAGCGGCGTAACCGCCTTAACATTTGGCGTCGTTGCCGGGGACGAGAGCCCTAAGTAGGTGACCTTAGACTAATCCTACGAGGTGAGTCGTATAAACTACTTTGTATACTTTAGTTAGAAAAGATCTAGGAGTGGTGGACTCCGAAGATCTCGAGAGATACTAGGAAGTGGGGTATTCCTGGGTCTTCCGTGCTGACAGTATTTTTAGTTTAGCTTAGATTTGTTTGTTGTTTTATTGGTGTTGAGTAGTTGTTGATAGAAGAAGAATTTGCTAGTCCATGAGTGGCAGTGGATCTCTTTAAAATCACAATTACCAAACCCATTTTATGATTAGGAATAGCTTAGGTAAGACTTCATTTGATCCTGATCTAGAGCTAGTAATCATTGGAGTATTTGCTTGATACGGTTGATTGCATGTTAGATCACTAAACCGTCGAGTTAGTAGTGAAACTTGCAATAAACAAAAGTTAGAGAAATTTTTTGTGTATCTGGGAGTTGCTGAGCACTTGAGAAAGCTTTAGGAAGGATTCTATGCCAAAAAACTGGAAATCTGCAACTTTAGACATCATACGCGTATAATGTCTAAATGACCAAACAGAGACCAAAACAGAAATTTTGACTTTACGAGAGTGTTCAAAAGGGGGGTTATACCCTAATTTCAACTTAAAACAAGAGCATTAACACTCAAAGAAACCCAAAAAGACAAGTCGGAGTCCAAGAAATGCAAAAAATAGGAAATTTTGGATTCAAATCTTGTTTTTACATTCAAACCTGACAAAAACACTTGAAACTCAATTATAAACATTGGAGAAGGCTTAAAACCAAGAATAGTCAAAATCTGGGATAAAAGACATCATACGCGTATAATGTCTTTTACCACATCCACTGCTTATTTTTTATATCTGACCTGACAAGATTGTTACAAACACTGTAGAAAGCATAAATATCAAGTCTTGACCCAAATTGATGAAAAAGACATCATACACGTATGATGTCTTTTACCTAATTTTGGACATATTTTGATACTTTGCCAACACAAATCCATTGTAATAGCTGTCTAGAGGTTATATTTCAAGTTTCATCCCATTTGGATCATAATTGATCCAAAACAAGTCAAAAGCGGAAAATTGCCAAGAAAAGCCTAAATTAGCCATAACTTGCTCAAACAGAGTTCAAACTGAATTTTGTGAGTGGACAGAGCATAAGGGGGCTACTGAGAGTGAGCATAACCAAAATAGTCCAAATCTGTGAAAAAAAGACATCATACGCGTATAATGTCTTTTTCAGCATAACTGCAACAAAATTCTCACTTGATGAAACAGAAGTTGTCCAACTGACAAGATTAAACAATTGACCAAGTATCAATCAGTTTGGATCAATTCTGACCACAAAAACTTGGGAAAACAAATTGCCGAGACGGAAAAGTTAAAGTCCTTTAGGGGAATTGATACATTTGAGATCGGGCAGGAATCTCCAGAATAACCAACCAAAACAAGGGGAACAAGCAAGTGTCATATCAACCGAGGGAAGTGTAAACCAAAGTTGGGTGCAACCATTAGAGCCGATCTTTGAAGGAAGTGTTTCTGATACTTCTTCGGAGAGATCTTACGAGATTTTCACCGAACACTTGGAACACTTGAACCTGAACAACAGAGAAAATATGGCAGCAGGACCATCAAACCCTTCCGCCACAATGAAGCTATTGTTCATAAAATACCAGTACGACAATGAGCAAGGTGCCAAGATCTACAAAGATGGAATGGACCGCTATTGTGTAAAGATAGAAGATAGACCTAGTGAGTTCAAGGACTTAGTGTCTGTGAGCTATAGCGGAGATAGATATCTAGATGACGAGGGTACCATGTACTTGGTAGTCCTAAACCCTAACATTGTGGACAAGTGGGGATTGATGGGCACCAAAGCCAAAGTAGATGAAGAACTTGAGGAGAAAGCACCAATAATGAACTTCCCTGATGCGAGGTTAAGAAGAGAGAATGAAACTACAAGGATCAACACTGATAACATCTATGTGGGGCTATACAAATATAATAATGGGGAGCAAGATCTCTATTATAGATGTGAAGAACCCTACACTGGAGAGTTGACAGACCAAAAAAGACTTTATGTCTTTACCTACACAGAGGGATCGGAAGTGAAAATTGCCGCTTACGACAAGTATGGGAGGCAATACTCAACAATGGGCAAGAAAGAATTAGAAGGATATACATACTTTGGGGGACCACTACATCAGTATTATGTTACTTCTAGCTCACAAAGACCAACACCAACAAATGGAGTGCAAAACCCAATGACAACAGGAGGACAAAGAATTCAGGCTGCTGACTCTTTCAGTCAACCTCAGTACTCGAAGCCCGGACCAATGGGATCATTACATTCCAGAGAGTCAATGGATACGAATCGAGGTAGTGCAGTTCCAATCCCCACATATACCACTCCAGGTCCAAGGTTCGAAGCGGAACCATCACATTTACCTCCTAGTAGTAGACTCAGGGCAGGGGAACCGACAAGGGTAACCCATGAAGTCCATGATGCTAGAGAAAGCTTTAGCCGGGACACAGGAGCAATGAGATTGGTAGCAGACCATAGACGTATGAGACCATCTCAAGTAGCCAAGTGTATGCCAAAGAAGTATGGTGGTTCAGGAGATCCGTATGCACATGTGTCACTCTTTAAGCAAGTCTTAAGAGCTGAGCAGATAACAGATTTCCATACACAATACGAGGGATTTGGTCTTACTCTAGAAGATACGGCATTGACATGGTTTCAACCACTGAACAGAGGGGGATTCCATGACATTGACCATTTGCTAAGAGAGTTTGCTGAGGAATTCTCAAAACGAGGGATTAAGCACAATACAGTCTCACAAATATATGCTTTTAAACAGAGAGAACACGAAAAAGTGAAGGAAGATTCACTTCGCTTCAAACAATACATTGAGAGATGTCCAGTACGTGAACGACCACAAGATGACAGACTATCTGTTCTCTTAATTGAAGGATTGAGAAACGACACTCTCAAGAAGGACTTGCACTTGAAAGCTTGTACAAGTTTCGAGCAAGTAACGAGAGAAGCATTGTACTTAGTGGATAACTGTACGGTTTATGGAGAGGTGTCAGCGGATATAGATTTTGCATCCAGTAGCTCTTCCTCCGTAGCGAGCGAGACTACCACTAAAAAAATGTTCAAACAACAACCATGCCAAATGTAGAGCAAATGATAGAAGATGCTCTAAAAAGGATGGCACCATACCAAAAACCATTGCCAAAACCACTGAAATGGTGTGCTATTGAACAAAAATGGACAAACCATCCAACAGAGGAGTGCTATTACAACAAAGGGTATGTAAGGGAGTGTCAGTATGCACCTCCTGCTCAATTAGCACCACCTCAGGTACATCCAGTACCTCGATACCCAACGGGAAATGTACCAGGACCTATGGGGATAGAAAGACCGCAACCGGTATTGGGACAACAACCACCTTTACCAAGAGCAAGACCAGTGGGCATTAGATATGCACCAACCTTAGAGAATCAGGAAGAACAAGCCTTAGTGCCTGTTCAAGCCTATTATGAAGAATCTGGTGCACACATGTCTCCAACTGTGTATTACCCACCAGAAGAACCCAAACAACCAGAACCATGGGGCATGATTGGGAATGTTGGAACACCAACAGTTACAAGTGCTTCTGATGAAGAGAGATACAATTTGGACGCAAGAACATTGATGTTCATAGCTCATGGAGGGTTAACAGGACAAAGACCATCCTATCCACAAAGGACGAATCAAGTGGGACCAAGACCAGCACTAGGACCCTGTTACAAGTGTGGAGGTGACCATCTGATGAATGTTTGTCCACATACGGAAATCATTAGAATTAACGCTTATTGCACTGAGTGTGGGGTTACTCACTTCATTGAGGATTGTTCAAAGAATCCAAACAAAGTGCAAAAGACGACATTGAATATGCTAGAAACTATTCCTACCAGCAGTGGGTCTGAAAATGAAACTCTGATACCAACGCAAGTTGTTACTAGAGCTCAAGCTAAGAAAACCACTAGAGAACCTGAGAATGGAAAGTTAGCGACTGAAGTGGTTAGTCAAGGACCGCGGAGTCAGAGAAACACATGGAAAGCTAGAAAAGCACGCATGAAGTTGAGAAAAGAACGTGAAGACGCTATTCTAGCTGAGGAACTAAAGCGAACTAAAGATAGATTAGAAAAACTTGAGAGTCAAAACGGGAAACGAGAGATGAGCCCGGAAAGAACGAAACAAAAGAGTATCAAAGAAACAACGAGCTTAAGCTCAGGGGGATCAGTGCTAGTCGACAAAGTACACGAACCATTGGACGCACTGATGAGAGCTTACGAAGCTAGGTTAAAGAACAACCAAACACAAGAACAGAGGTGGATGACATACCCAAACGCGGAATTGGAAAAGCAGAGACTTGAAATGTGCCAGAGAATGATCGAGACTGCACAAGCCTTATTAGAACCACCAAGAGAAACAATGAATTGTGGAACGGAAAACCCAATTCAGCAAGAGACTATCATTTCACGGGTAGCTGAAAAGACTCCCAGTGCACAAAAGCCTGAAAATACACACAAGGATGACCGCATAGTATTGAACACAACCGATCAGGAGATAGAGAGTTTTCATCCAGTCATACAGAGGATTTACGGAAGAGATGAGGATTACAATGAATTTTGGAAACAAGTGAGAGAGGCAAACTTTGCAAACGAGCTAAGTTGCCAAGCTAATCAGACAAATTGGGAAAAGGACATCAGGAATCCTCCCATAGTGGAATTTGAGGCAGGATCTCAAGTGGACTTGGATCTGCAATCTTACTGGGAGATGGGGGCTCTGTTAGAACAATGGAGAGCAAACCTCATTCACTGAATACCTTACCTTCATACTTAGGAGAGTATGAAGCAAAATCCGAGATTAGAGCACTTCCCTCACGAAGAATCTCATCAGAAAAAGTCATGGACTCGCAAGGATTGATAGAGATCTTGTCAACACCAGTGACATGCACTATCACTCTAGCTGAGCTTTTGAGGCTAAGACCACATATGTGGACCACTGTAGGAAAATGCTTGGAGAAATTTGGGATAAAATACCCAACATCGAGACTGCAAGAGGGTATACAAGAGCTGAGCAAACCACAAAAGAACGCTAAGCCTGTACCCTTAAACAAGGTCGGAGAGTATTGCAAGGTGAAGAGGGGAATACAACCTTACCAGTTGAATTCCAAGGAGTGAACACGATGGCAATACTAGACAGCGGAGCTGGGGTAGCCATTGCTACAAAAGAAATCTGGAAAAAAATGGGGGAAACCAGCAATAAGGAAGACTAGGTTGAAACTCCAATTAGCAGATGGACACATGGAGAAACCTATGGGGTTATTAGAGAAAGTCGTAGTGACTTCTTGCGGCATTGAATACGAACATACTTTTGCTATTGTCGATTTTGGCAAGGAGAATAACTATGATATCATACTGGGAAGACCATTCATGAGACAGTTGAAAATGGTCCAGGATTGGGGCTACGATCACATATACCTGAGAAATATGGAAACCACTACACGTGTGAACCTGAGAGACCATAGCTACAAAGATGTGAACCGAACACCGGTAGAGGAGTTTGATTCAGCTACTTTGGCGGGATCCGAATTTCCAGCTTGGTTAGGTAAGTCCAAGGAGTTATGGATGTGTGGAGCCTCGAAATGTGGAAGTCTGAGGCGAGAAGAATATGTTTTAGAAAGGGCTATCGAAGACGAAACTTATATAGGAGAACCCTTTCCAGAGGACACGCTTGAACCATTAGAATGGACACACATTCTAGCAACCCTAGATGTTTGTGCAATTCCGGATGGTCCCACAACGAAATTTTGCGACAAGGACGGGTACGACGTGGTTCCGTACTTCATGTGAGAACTATACTCGAAAAAGAAACTGAAAAGAACGATACACTGGAAAAGGAAGATGAAGAAGAGGTGTTTCACGACATTCCCGATCATCCAGAGTGGGGAAATGAAGCAGACAACGAGTCAACGGACAATTCAAGCGGAAACGAAGAAACTATAACGGATGTCCGATTTTATGATTTTCCGAACCAAACTAAACAACGCCAGAAACGCTATAGAGCAAAAGAAAAACAAAGGGGGTTAGAACCAATCCGATGCCTAGAATAAGAGGAAAAAATCAATTCCTAATGCTAGTAAAGGCGGAAGATTGTGTTAAGGACAAGATTTCTGGAAGAATGAGAGGCAATGATCAAAAGAGCTTACGAAAAGACAAAAGAAGCTCAAGAAATCAAGTTCAAAGGAATGAAACGAAAACTGAAACAGAAAAATCAGAAAAGAACAAGCGCAACAGAGAACACACGGAGTCCAAGTTAGAACGTAGAAACAAGTACAGAGAGCTCAAGAAAACTCTGAAAGAAGTTTGGACGACAGAAATTGAGAGTGGAGAGGACGAAAACGCCAAAATCAAGGAAAACATGGATGTTCCCTCTCACTACAGGAAATTCACAATAGAGGATAGGAAGGTGGTATTAACCCAACCTATTCGAGAGAGAAGGGAGAACGAATCTTATGACGGACCGGAGGATGCAAAAAAAGTTGATTTAGCAGCTCCAGGTGAGACACCTAGACCGGTGTACATAGCCACAGATTTGTCTCCAGGCGAGGAAGAGAGACTTTTGAGTCTTCTCAGAGAGTACAGGGATGTGTTTGCATGGTCTTATAAGGACTTAAAGGGAGTTGACCCATCGATATGCCAACACACAATCCCACTAAAACAAGACGCAAAGCCTAGCAGACAGAGACCATACACATATAATGATACGTTTGCTAAGCGAATCAAAGAAGAGATAGATAAGCTAATGGAAGCTGAATTCATATACGAGATTGAACACACCGATTGGGTATCTCCGATTGTGGTGGTACCCAAGAAGAACGGAAAACTCCGAGTGTGTGTCAACTTAAAGAAAGTGAATGCTGCAACAATCAGGGACAATTATCCCCTGCCGATAACTGATCATGTTCTAGAGCGTGTATCAGGGAAAACAGCATACTCCTTTCTTGATGGTTTTTCAGGATATAACCAGCTAGCCATAGCACTGGAAGATCAACATAAAACAGCTTTTGCAACGGAGTGGGGAATTTATGCTTATCGGGTTATGCCTTTTGGTCTAACCAATGCTCCCGCAACCTTCCAGGGCTGATGACGCATGCTTTCAAAGAATACTTAAGGTTGTTTCTAGAAATATACATGGATGACTTATGTGTACATTCTCTTCTGAGAGATGAGCATCTAGAACACCTAAGAAAAGTATTTGAGAAATGTAGGACATATCGCATTTGTCTCAATCCTGAGAAATGTGTGTTTATGGTCCGACAGGGCAAAATTCTGGGACATATTGTCTCACAAAACGGAATATCCACGGATTTAGAGAAGATAAAAGTTATAGTGGATATGCCTAGACCAACCAATGCGAAACAAGTACAGAGCTTTATGGGACATTGCGGATATTATAGACGATTCATTTACATGTACGCTATAATAGGCCAACCACTTTACAGGCTAATAGTGAACTTTGAATGGACAGAGGAGTGTGAGGAATCATTCAAGAAATTGAAAGAGGCACTCATTACTGCTCCAGTCTTGAAATCACCAGATTGGGAGAAGATATTCCATGTGCATATAGATGCTTCGGCATATGCAATAGGATGCATTCTGGCTCAGCCAGAAGAAGGAAACATGGATTTTCCTATCTGTTACGCCAGTCGACAGCTCAACAATGCAGAGAAGAATTACACCACAACAGAGCGAGAGGGATTAGGAATGATATATGCTGTGAAGAAATTTCGGCATTATCTTCTAGCCAACAAGTTTGTGTTTTTTACGGATCACCAAGCCTTGCTCTACCTAGTGAATAAACCATGCAATACCGGGAGAATAGTGAGATGGTTCATTATCTTACTGGAATTCGACTTCACGGTAGTAGTAAAGAAAGGAAAAACACATCTTAGAGCTGATCATCTTTCGCGATTGACGAATGGAGAAGACCCTATAGGAGTAGATGACGACATGCCAGACGCGTACTTGTTCAACATAGAAATGATACCGAAGTGGTCTCAAAATGTCGTTAGCCTATTAACCTATGAGGAGAGTTTGATAGAAGAGAATACAACCAGAAACATATTGCTATTCAGCAATCCAAGAATCTTCAATTGGTTGCAGGAAGGTTGTATCAATTGGGAAATGATCATGTTTTACGACTATGCATCAATCCTGAGGAATATAATATATATCTGCGCGAAGCACATGTTCAGGAATGTGCATTTCATTGTTCAAGAAGGAACACATATAGGAATTTGTTACAATTGGGAGTCTATTGGCCAGGAATGAAAGAAAGCGTACATGAATATGTCACTGTATGTATTGTATGTTCATCAAAACCGCCAGCAGAGTATTCGACATTATATCAGATAATGATCGCTCCGGAATGGAGTCAGTATATTGTTGAATATCTCACAAATAGAACTTTCCCAGAAGGAACGTCAAAAGCTCGTCAGAAATCTGTAGAGACAGAAGCTAGAGATTACGCTTTAATAGGAGATCAACTCTATAAGAGAGGTAAAGACAACCAGCTTAGGATTTGCGCATCAGAGTCTGAGTATGTGATAATCCTGGAGCAAGCTCATGGAGGAGTAGGTGGAGGCCATTTCTCAGGTGATAAGACAACAAAACTTGTCTTAGCCGCAGGAATATGGTGGCCAACATTACATATGGACGCTGAGGAATACGTTAAACGGTGTGATGACTGTCAGCGGACCAAAGTACCACTTAAAAGAGATGATATGCCGCTTAGACCAATGATGGGGGCAAGAGCTTTTGCAAAATGGGGGATTGATTATGTCGGACCCATTTCACCTCCTGCATATAAGACTCATGCACAATACATCGTTGTGGCTACAGACTATCTAACAAAGTGGGTCGAAGCAAAGGCAACTCAAAAAGCAGATGCCAGGACCACGGCACAATTTCTATATGAATACGTCTTTGTGCGATATGGATTGCCAATAGAAATTGTGAGTGATCGAGGCACACATTTTATAAATGAAGTGATAGAGATCCTTCTAGATGAATTCATGGCAATCCATAGGAAATCAGCCCCGTATCATCCACAAGCAAACGGACAAGCTGAAGCAACAAACAAAACCATATGCACGGTCCTTACAAAGATTGTATCTGAGTCGAGAACTGACTGGGACCAGAAGTTGCATTCAACATTATGGGCATATAGGGTAGCATATAAAACATCAATAGGAACGACCCCATATAACATGGTTTTTGGGCTAAATGCTATCTTACCAATAGAATTCTTGATTTCAACCTTAAGGGTGGCTAAGGATCTAGAGTGGAGAGGGCACGAGCTTTCTGATAGAATAGATGACCTGGAAAAGCTAGACGAGCTTCGCCTAAAAGCAGTAGCTTCTATCTACGCTCAAAAAAGGCGACAAAAGGAATTTTTTGATAAGCATGTGCGGACTAAAGAGTTTAAGGTTGGGGACTATGTTCTAGTTTACACTCTGAAACAACATGCTAAGAAGCTTAAAAAGCGAGGGATGGGACCTCTCGTGATTAAAGATCTATCACCAAGTGGAGCCGTCAAGCTTGCTACATTAGACGGAGAAGAAATGCCCAATTGGATTAGTGGATGCAGAGTGAAAAAGTATCTTTTTCCGCTAACCCAAGACATGCTTCTCAAAATACATCAAGAAAAGCTGCGTGTCCAGAAAAAGAAAAAGATTGTGGAGGAAGCGCAAGCCAAGGCGAAGGAAAGAATGGAGAAAAGAAGACTACTGCGTCAGAAACAGCGCAATGAAGGAGCAATACTAATAAACGCAGTCAGTATAACAGAAATGGATAATGACATAGAAGAACCCATCATTGAATGCAAAGTAGGAACCAACCAAATCGAAGCCAGAGCACTATTGGATTCAGGAGCTCAAACTAACCTACTTTCACTCAGTTTGTATAGACAATTGACAAATGACACTAAATTACAAACTGCCAAGCAAGAGTTAAAGAGTTACTCTGAGAATTCAATCAAAACTGTCGGATGCACAGTTTTACATATACAGATTAACCAGTATGTGTATCCTCATATGTTTTACGTGGTTGAAGACCAAGCTACACAACATCCATTATTGCTAGGACAACCATGGCAGAAGCAATACAATGCAATGATTGACTGGAGTTCTAAATCAGTGCTTATCAAATACGAAGGTGAAAGTCAATCAGTTAAGTTCACCAAAGGAGCAGAGCCAACTCCAAAGGAAGAATCCAAGAACAAAGGTAAACAACAACCAGAGAAAAAGAAGAAGCAATGGCAACCAAAAGTTTCTATACAACCGGATTACTCTTCGACGAGGAATTCTCAACATTGGATAAGGAAGACAAGCAATAATATAACAGCTCAACCTTGGGAAAAAACGGAGTCAAAGTTGGTATGGAGACCAAAAAAGGTTGTGCCAGAGAACACAAAGGTGGAAAACAGAGTCTTCAATACCAGACAACAGAGTGATTCCAGACAATCAAGGACAGTGAAACAGATCTGGATTCCAAAAAAGTTCATGAGGGCACAAAGCTATAGCAAGAAAATTTGGATCCCAAGGATTTGTAGACAAGAACTCCCTTCAGTACAATCCACGAAAACTCCTAGGTATTTCAAGGCGAGGAAATCAACACAAAGAACAAAGCAGGTTTGGGTCGCAAAGAGTTTGTGGCAAGCACAAGCGAAGCGGAAGAAGATTTGGATTGTGAAAAATAACAACAAGGTAAAGAAGAATCCATCTACTGATTCTACTACCGAAGTGCCAAAACCAACCCAAAACCCGACCACCAATCCTTCAATCAAACAAAGAGCAGCTTTATTGGAAAAACTGTTGTATCATCGCTCTACAATTGCATTGGGAACTTATGACCAAAACAACTACAATGCTTTGCCCACAGACACTTCATAGTTGTCCGGGAGGACTCAGACTAGGAGGGGGGGAGGTATACAGGTATACAGGAGCTACAAAGCAGCTACAAGCGACAAAAACAAAGAAAAACAAAAATTATATTACAAGGGCAGTGTCTTACATGATTTTGCAATTTTTATGTTTGATTGCAGATATTGATAATATTTATGCCCTTATATACCTTGTTTTGCAACAAGAAGAGATCAAATGATGAATTTGGGTCTCTAGACGTGTAAATATCACTAAATAAGAGTGTTTTTGGAGCTAAAAAGTGGTAATCCAAGTCCAAAAATCACAAATAAGTGTATATTCATATACACAGGGTTACCAGCTATTTATTGTGTATGTTTGGAATTTTTGGCTTCAATTTGCTATTTTCCTTTATTTTTTATGATTTTCTTAATAAAAGTAAAATAAAAATAAAAAAAAAGCAGGTGAAATGAGATCGGAAAAAAGAAAAGAATAGACGGTGATGGTCCTAATGACAAGGGCAACCCATGGTAAAAATTGGGTACAATTCTCAAAAAGTTGCGGGAAGTCCGAAACGGCAGAATTTTGGCAAGTGGACGGAATTCTAAGAAAACACGTCAAACGGAGTCCGATTTGGGAAATTTCAGATCCTAAAGCGCATCTCACAATGAGATAGGAGCACATGACAAATTTGGTGGCAAGTGAACCGGGAAGTCCGAAGTCAAGTATTTTTCACATCACTTTCAAGCTCATTCACACTATTACCTTCTTAGAGAAGAGCAGAGAGCCACAGGAGCACAGATCTTCTACGACCTTCTACGACTTCCACGAGAGCGCAGAGGACACCAGACATGAGAGGTAGACTCGTTGCCATAAGCTTTTGATGCTTATCATTAACTTTTGTCGCGAAAACTGACCAAAACCAAGAAACAAGAGCAGACGGGGAATGGGGTAGAATGCTAGGTAGTGGCACAACCGCCTAACCAAACCTTGCAAGAACTTATAGGTGGGTTACCCTAGTATAGAAGATGGGTTTCTAACACTCAAAGCTCGAAAAAGAACGACTGGAAAAATCCTAGGTCAACAGAGCCTGCAAGAGGCAAACAGGAAAAAGTTGTTGAAACAACACGAAACTTCACAGGAAGTTCAACCACATCAAGGACAATGCAACCATAGAATATCTCCAAGTTTGAATCACAAAAAGTAGGTCGGAACAACCGATTTGGTTGCGGACACACAAAGCGTCATTTTGGCATAACGGCTGAAATTGACAATCGAATGAAATGAAACTTCACAAGCAGCTTCAAGTAACTATCGATGACTTATGTTTGCAAGCAAAACCCAAAAGAAAGCTGATTCACTTACCGATGGTGAAAAAGACGCTTTCGGGCAAGCAAAGGGAGAAAGATGGAGAACGGGGAGCCAAAGTCAAGTTCAACCAAATAGATGGCTTCACAACATATCCAATGAGCTGGAAATGCAACTCTCGAGAAGAAAAGTTGAAGAAATTCAAATCCAAGGCAAAAAGACGACTTCGGAGACTGAAATGCCTATAAGGGGGCTTTTTAGCTAAACTGATGACTTTTTAAGTTGAAAACTAGTTAGCAGGGCTTAGGGCACTAGCACAAAGCATTCTTTGCACAAAGAGACCAACATTTCAAGAAAAGACATCATACGCGTATGATGTCTCACAGCATGAATTTCACATCCATTTCAACATTTGAGTGCATAGCCTCATTCCACATGTTAATCACATCCTATGAACCAAGTATCATGAGAATTGGAGTTAGAAAACCCAAGGAAAACCAAAAAAACGCAAAGTAGGCCATAAAATTGATTTTTGGTCCTAATTTTGTCAAAATAACTCCAAACTCATTGAAACTTTGTAGGATTGTTGTTAAACACATCTACAAGCTATCTGGAACCAAAAAGCACCATTTTGACACAAAAGACATCATACGCGTATGATGTCTATTTGCACTTACAGAGCCAAAACTGCTCATTTGTCATCATACATCCATTATATATATCTAATACATGCTACATATGAAATTTGGAACCATTTGGTCAAGAGGATCACCCCATTAGCCCAATTGAGGGAAAATCCTTCACCTAAAGCCTATTTTTGGCCCAAATCCAACATACTCAAGTCCAAACCAAGATTTGAGTAGGAACAGTCCTTCACTAGTACATGGGGAGTCCACAGAACCAATCCCATGCAAAATTGATGAAAAAGACATCATACGCGTATGATGTCTCCAGAGCCATTTTTAGCCCAAAATCTATCCAAACTTCATAAATCCACTGAATAAGCCTATCTAAGGCCAAATCCAAGCTTATAGAGAAATTTGGTCCAAAAATACACTAAAAGACATCATACGCGTATGATGTCTCACTATGTGATTTTGGCACCTCAGGGCTTCAACCACCAAATAGAAGTGATCTACATGCCATTTGAAAGTGAATCACCAAGTTTTATCCAATTTGGATCATAAAATCCAATTCCCTTTCAAAATTTTGCCAAGAGCCGGAACTGGACTAAATTGGCCAAAACTTGACCAAATGGGATCCAAACTCAAATCCAAGCATATGATAATCATGTATACACTATCAACTACAAGCACCACCAATATGAAGTCATTTTGACACAAAAGACATCATACGCGTATGATGTCTCCAGCATGATTTTGAGCCCACTTTGCATATTTTTTCACCTACCTTGCATCCTTAGGCCCTGAATAGCTCATGTTTCAATTTTCAAGTCATTTGGATAGTTAAAAGCTTCATTTCGGCTTTCAGTACTAAAAAGACGCTAACTTCTGAAATTGGAGTTACAAGATCCATGGATTCCACCAAGTCATCGGCAACGAAGAGAAAAAGACCGACAATCAAAGATGTTATTGCAGAAGCGGAACCATTTGACATTCCAGCAGAAACCCTCAAGCCAACCAAAACTTGGGTGGAGGAAGCAGTATTGGAGAAAGAGGGAATAAAGATCTACCAGGGGACTTTCAGAGATCCTCAAGGGCAAGCGGTGGATGTACCGATGATCCCACAGGAATTGGTAGATTATAGCAGGTCAGAAGACATCAGCAGGTACCTGGAAAGGGCAGACTTGCACAGTTTCTTCACCTCGAGACCATCAGGTGTGGATACAAGAAGAGTGTACGAGTTGGCAACATCCATTCAGAAGGATGGAAAAGCCACATTGACAGCCATGGATGGAGAGAAGGTAGAAGTACAGATCACTCCACAGCTAATTGCAGACGCATTGAAGCTGCACAACAAAGGGAGCTCAATCAGGGAAAGAAGGGAGGCCATAGAGGTCTATGGGCCCAAGAAACAGAATGCGACCTATGGAGATATGAAGGACCCAAGAGCGGCAACCCTTTGCCGACTGTACAACCAATTTCTTCATGTTTGTAGTAAAAGACCGCAAAAGTATACGACACCACCCCATGCCATTGCGACCACCATCACATGGGCATTAAAAAGCAATATGCCAAAAGAGGTGAATTACACTCAACACATCCACGAGCAAGTAATTGCCATGCACAACGAGAAGCCAAAATACATAGGAGGAGCGGAAGTTCTGACAAGAATAGCTTATGAAGCTATTGGAGCTAGAGATCAGTGGCCAAAGGCTCCCTCCCAGAATGAGTGGCTTAGAGAAGCCGACGAGGAGGAAGAACAGCCCGAAGTATCCAAGAGGGCATCCACAAGAGCACGCCAGAAACTAGAAGTAGTTTCAGAACCTGAAGAGGATGTGGACGAGCCACTTAAGAAGAAATTAAAGAAGAAGCTTTCTCCCAAGCAAACCAAAAGTCAGAAAGCAGCAAGAATGGAAAGATTATTGGAGCAGTTTAGAGCGGAAAGAGCTCTAAAGGGTGACTTTGAAGAAAAGTGGGTGCGAGACCCCACTAAAGTCGGAACTAGCTCGGCCAGGCCACATATTGATCAATACGATCAATATATTAAAGCTTATGAGGATTCAGAGGCTATTTTGGAGCAGCAACCTGTCAAGCCATACACTGAAGAGGAGGTACAGCAATTAAAAACTGAGCTGAAAAAAAACGACAAGGGGAAAAGGAAAGTAGATGGGTCTACTAAGCCTCAAGAGAAAGATGGGCAAGCCGACAAAGGGAAAGCCAAGGAAGCTGAGGACAAACATCCCTCTATGACTGATGTACCAAGCCCAAAGAAGACGGAAAAAATTGTGGAAGAGACTACAGTAGAGGTGGACACAGATGTTTTGGAAAAGCCAGAAGCCGAGACCAAAGAAAAGAAGATAGATCCAGTTCAGCAAAAGAGAAATGATTATGAGGATCTGGTTGAGATAGGATACACCGAAGAAGAGGCCCTTGAGGCAGTTTATGGGATCACCCTACAAAAACAAGATGAACGGAGAGAGACGGAGAAAAAGACAAAGAGTAAAAAAGAAAGTGAAGAGAAACTGGACCGACCGAAAATACTAGAAGAGCCAAAGCCAGTGGAGGTGGTGGTGGAAAGAGCTTTAGAGTTGACAGATGATGATGAAAAAGACATGCACATAGTGCATGAACTGCTCAGCAAGATAAAAGAAAGGTCCAAGGCAAAGGAAGTAGAGATTGAGACAGCCAAACAAAGGGAAGCGGAGTTGTAGAGAAATTTAGAGAATGCTATGTCTGAATCTGAAAGTCATAAAGCATCACTCTATGACGCGGAAAATGAGATAGACGGTTTGATACTCCAACTAGTCGAGGCTTCAAGAGAAGTAGCAAGTGCACAGGAAGCAAGGGAGCGGATAGAGGATGAGTTGGAGGCGGCTAAGGATGAGCTCATTGAGCTAAGGGAAACAGTCGAGCTCCAAGAAAGAACAATCACTAGACTCAGGTCTACCCCTAGAGCTAGCAGAGCAGGAACCGAACAAGAGGAAGCTATCGTACCAGTTTTGGAAGACCAGGTCCGAAGCTTACAAAGAGAGCTAAGATTAGAGCAAGTGCAAAGGTTGCACATTGCGGAGGGATCATTGGCCGCAGAGGAGAGGCTCACATTAGAAAATCAAACACTACGGACAGAGAATGAGGCCCTCCGCAAACAGCTCCAAGATCTACAAGAGCAACAAAGGAGAGAGACAGAGACACCACAAGAAGAATCAGGTGGAGCATCCATAGAGCTACCAGAAACTGGAGAGGCAACCACAATTGAAGATCCAGCCCCAGCTCAAGAGGTGGCCTCGACTTCAAGAATCTCTGAAGAAGAAGAACAAAGGCTCCATGACCAAATACAAAAGTCAGCAGAAGAGAGTGCCAAGGCGGAAATGGAATGGGAGAGGAGACTCCTAATCTCCATTAGACTTCAGGGACTAGACACAAAAGTGCTCCATGAACAGTGGATGCAACCCAGCCTGCCTTTCCCTTTGATGAAATTTGAAGTGCTAAAGACGAAAAAGAGACTAGAAGGGGAGGAGTATGTCGCTCTTTACGAAGGCGACATCACAAAGGAGGAACAATCAAAGAAGATAGTAGATTCACAACCTAGATGGAGTAAAGGTTGGCTGAACAAATACCCAGCCTACCTCATCTACTTGGTGGAGGCACCAAAGGAGATCCGGGAGGATGCAACCTTCTGCCCGGTGCCAAGAGTCAGAAACTGGAAAGAGCATGGCAGGATTGCAGAAAAGAAGCCAAATTGGCTTAATTATCCCAGGATGCCAGGACCAAAGGCAGGAGAGAGAATAGGTAAAGCCTACATGGTGAAAACCCTAACGGGCACCATCAAGCTCTTTACTGGCTCTCCTGACCTTTCATGTCAGATGCTCAAGAAAATCTGCAGGACTCTCTTAGCTTGCATTGAAGTGTTCGCGCCAGATAAAGCCACGACCTCGAGTCTACTATCGACGGCCGACACGGTGTCTGATATGATGTACGATCTTTCATTGCAGCCTTCTCCAAAAGTGTTACACCTCCTATACCAAAGGATTATGTTTTTGCCTAGCTTCCACATGCAAACATTCGAAGAAGCTTTCTACACCGGCTTTTGCACCCACGAAAGCAAAATATTCGGCCCAACCTTGACCATCGGCAACCTACGATACGAACCACATTTGCAGATGCTCAAGACGACAGGACTTTATTGACCAAGCATAAAAGTCATGTCAGGGACGACATGAACGCGGAGGGGGGGGAGTGTTGAGCCAGCAGAGGATCACACCCACATTTTTGCTCACACTCATCATTTTGTAACCATTGATTGTAATAAATGTCTTTCCGACATTAATTTTGATTTGAGCCATTCATTAAGTAACGGGACTCAATTGAGTTTCCAGCTTGTAATCCCGAAGTAATTTCACTTGCTGATGTAATTAGTTAGAGATGTTCTCACCTCCAAGGCTGAGGTATATAAGCCAAAGTTTTTGTAACCTAGGGATTCAGATTATTAATCAAAGTGAGTTTTTGAGCGTCGTGATTGTGTCTGAGAGAGAGAGAGAGTCTTATCTACTTGCTACGCGAGCTACGGAGCCGCCATTGGAGAAGCGACACCGCCATTGTGTTAGCAACGGCGAGAGCTACGCACAGATACCAAGAGTGCGCACTATCGGCTTCTATGTGTGGTAATTTCCTACGAGCTTCGGTGTGAGTTTTCTTCCAACTCGTGTGTCGGAATTGAGCGTGCAGCATATCTATAGAACCACAACGAGTAGAGCTACACATTAGTACCATCGGGGTCAAGTTTCGATCACCTGTATATTTCGGCCTGTCTTCATACACGTTAGTATTTCACGGCCACCTTGTCGGATCTCATTCATTTTAAGTCCATAGGTGCATTAGCTGGGTTTGTGATTGCCCTTGTTTGCACATGGAAGTACAAGAAAGCTGTTGTTGGCACAAGAGGTTGGAACTTCAACTTGGAGAAGCGCAAGGAAGCACAAGAGGGCGCAACTCTTCAACAAACAACGCGTAGAGCTTAGCTTTCTATAAATTAAAAAAACCTCTCTGAAAGAGCACGCGCCGGCGCGCACTCTTTCTGAGACTTTTAGAGAGAGAGAGAGAGAGAGAGAGAGAGAGAGAGAGAGAGAGAGAGAGAGAGAGAGAGAGAGAGAGAGAGAGAGAGAGAGAGAGAGAGAGAGAGAGAGAGAGAGAGAGAGATTTGCAGTGGCAGAGGCAGCCATGGTGCAGCGCCTCACGTACCGCCGCCGTCACAGCTATGCAACCAAGTCCAACCAGACCGCCGTCACAGCTTGTGTTTCAATATGCAAAGACAGGGGCCAAAATGTGTAATCACTGGAAAGCGTATTCAGGGGACTCCACTTCTACGACCTGCCGAATATCAAAACACTCGTTTGAGTAAAAGGAAGAAGACGATCAATCGTGCATTCGGTGGTGCTTTGTCAGGAAGTGCCATCCGTGCGAGAATTATCTGGGCTTTTCTAGTCGAAGAGCAGAAGATTGTGAAGAAGGTTCTGAAGATCCAGAAGTCCAAGGAGAAGCAATCTGCGAAGGCCCAAGCATAGATCATTAGATTTCGTGCCTAGTGTTGGTGCAGCTAAGGGTGCTGAAACTAGATTTTGAGAGATTTTTGTAACTTTTGCTCTCTCCTTTTCCAAAGGAAGTGTTCACAGCTGAGGTAATTTTAAAACTGTGAAAGAGGGCCCTTGATCCATACCTGTGCAATAGAGAAGGGGTATTTTAATGAGAGAGAGAGAGAGAGAGAGAGAGAGAAACTTCATCTCAGCTTGGCACCATCTTTACTTTTTAGTGCCCGCGCAGGATAGAGGAGGAGGGGGGGGGGGGGGGGGTGAAGATGGCGCGAGACCAAGCCTAACCAGGTGAAGATAGGGTTTTTCGTGGCCATGTCAAATAAGCTTTAGTAGCAGTGGTGATGGGTAGAAGGCAACAATAGCACGAATCAAGGGGCATGTACAAAATTAGAGATCATTCACATTGTTTTTTGTCGCGCCACCCAGCTACCTCCATATTCCAACATGCAGCCTCTTGCCACCTCTGCAAAGCTGGCTCCTTATATGCCTTCAAGTCCCACACCATTGCTCGCGACCATGCACGTTACCCAGCTGCACTTTACCGAGGATGAAAGTACGACACGGTGTCAACTTGGCAATAGCCATAGTGTTCCAAAGTCTATGCTCTCTCCTTCCTTCCTAATTACTCCTGGGGCATTGCACGAAATTGTCCCACGTCAGAGTATAAGTTTGTTGCCTGTGTGATTGAGATGGACGGCCCTAAGGGAGGCATGTAGAGAAGGTGTTAGGGAAGGGAAAAGAAACAATACGCTGGTAGAGAAGCGTCCTCCTCCTCCCTCGACTTCAACACTTATATACTACATCTCTCGTTTATTCATCTTTGTGAATATCTTCTCTAGCTCAGATGTCGCACCCCTGCTCTGATAAGCGGCCACCTCCATTATCCATCGTCTTTTGGCCCTTGCAAGTTGCTTGTGCATGGAGCGCATACTAAATGCATTAGTAGTGTGCCAAAATTTGCATTAATTTGTTGCAATGGCATGCCTCTTTTATTGATGCCCTAGCTTGGCCTTTACAGGTAATGTAAGTCAAGCAAGTGAAGCATGTGTTCACCAACTTGGCCTCATCATTTGAGAGAAACAAGCTGGCTAGCGCACACAAATTGGGTTGGGGGCGCGAGGGGGGGGGGGGGGGGGGTGGACGAGAGAGAGAGAGAGAGAGAGAGAGAGAGAGAGAGAGAGAGAGAGAGAGAGAGAGAGAGAGAGAGAGAGAGAGAGAGGAGAGAGAGAGAGAGAGGAGAGAGAGAGAGAGAGGTCTAGTGGATCTCATGATGATGATGATGATGACACTTGTCTTCTCCACCTTGCTAGTCAACATCTGTGTAGATCACTACAAAAGCTCACTATCGGCCAACCCTAAGTGTGATGAGAAACCTAGTAATGGCAGCTACATCAAAATCTGATTGTGCTACCAATGTGCCATTACGCATTTTGCATCGGTGCGATAAGGTTTCAAGCACCATCATTATTAAGCATGCAAATTTGCTATGGTGCTAGCTTTCAATGTCTGATTGTGTCAACCAAATTGCCTTTATGCATCCCCCATTGGCGGAATACAGTAAATCGAGTGCCAAACGAGAGGGCTTCATTCCGCACCTCCTCTCATCATGCGTTCTTTGCTCATATAATGTTCGAAAGCATGCCACATTAGTATAGTAAGGTTTTGGGCACAAAATGAGGGGAATGCTCCTCCTATCTTGATCCTCAGTAGGAATCCTTTGCACTCTCATCCCGTACGCTACTAGAATGCATATCGCATAAGCGTGGTGTGTGCTTATGCGGTGTGTTCCAAGCATGAAACAAGATAGCATCTAGAGATTATATTTAAATGTCTTTTGTGTAACTGCATCATTACAATCACTCAATTGATAACATTGAGTGTGTCTATCTCATGCAAAATAATTGCATAACTTAATTATATATTACATTTTATGTACCAACCTATATGTATCTAAACATTGTTCAAGAAGATGTGATGAGAATGCATCAAATTCTTTGCCTATGTAGAGTGACCATGTTAGTTTGATCACATACTGGGTTGATTTGGTCATAGAGACAGAGCTTCAAGATGACAATGATAGTCAAGATATCGGTTTAGGGTCTCCACATGAGTTAAAACATGAGGAAACACCAATTAAAGTCTCATTGCAGATAGCTCCCTTTGAAACAAGACTAGAAATGTGACCAAGTATTTTTGATGGGGATGATAGTGCATTACATATGGAGAAAGGAGAGGATATATTGTCCAAAACTAGAGTTTTTAGTTGCCTTGAGTGTCATCATGTGCCACTATGAAGGCTCATTCCACATGCAAGAGTTTGAGGCTTGAGATATGATGCAATCAGTGCTTTAAAGTCTACATTTTCTAGTGAAGGATATATCAAAGGGTAGGGAGCATTCATTGTTTCTTTGGAAACATGTCAAAAGGAGAAAGCACAAGTGATAGGTACCCTAAATAGTCTTTCAATATCACTGCTCTCTTTGCTCAATACAATAGTAGCTTATTTCTTTTTTTATTAAAAAGCCATTATGGAGGAGTGGGATTTGATATGGAGACAAATCACAACCATGAGGATGAAGAAGAGCTTGTTGCACACCCTTGGTTGGAGTCCCTTTCTCAAAAGATTTTCTTTTGGGAGGGGAATCGTAGAACTATGGCTTCGCAAGCAACCATCAAAGAAAAGTACACCACTAAGGTGTCAGAGATTTCTCTATTGACAAGTTACACAATGTTATCAATTGCTGCAAACTTGATGTTTATTTGTTACACAATGTTTATTTGTTGCGTGTTTATTTGTTGCTACAAAGGTGTCAGAGATTTCTCTATTGACCAGTTTGCAACAAATAAACACACACGTACACACAGTCTCGCTCGATTTTTCTATTTGCTTGGTAAAGTTCGCTCGATGTATGGTAAGACTCCCAATTGAAGCCAACCATATGCCATAATCCATAACATGTACCTTACCACAAAATCCATAACCAAAAACTCATGCCCAGGTACCTTTCCACAAAAAAACCTAGGTAAGGTCCTAAAGCGGCAGAAAAAACCCAATATGGCCATTTGTACAGCTAACATCACTCCCTTAGGTGTTTATCCCCATTGGTATAGTAAAATTCCTTGCTTCAATATCTAAGAGGCACAGTGAATGTCTGTCGAAAAAAACCAGTCAAGCAGAGTTCTACCGAAAAGATCAGTCAAGTAGAACATTTAATTTAAAAAATCATTTGTCTATATATTTTAACGCTTTTATGAGAGCTAATGCAAGCAGTACCAACCAAATGTTATGCTAATAGAAGCAATAAATCATCAATGTACAAAGATTTTTTCAACACAGGCGTGAGGTAAAAAAGCCTAGAAGAAAACCTGAGTAGTTTGAGTAGCGAGCTCCATAGCTCGAACAGTGAAGCAAGCGGTAAACCACCTTTAGTCAAAAAAACAGAAAATACACACAGGCTAAGTGAGGGGCAAGGTGCGCCCTCACCTTATTTATAGAGGTTTGGACAGCTTGTTCCCGAGCATGATCGATGAGAGAGGCGAGCCGCCCTATAGTGTCATCAAGTGATGCACAGAAAGCCTTGCAAGGGGAGATCCAAAGTCAGGATGTGCAGGCCACCTAGAAGATGTAATGAGAGCCCGGTATTTCACTCACACTCCTTATTCTAGGAGAGTCATTTATGCAAGGGCATAGTCCCATAGCCCATTAGGGGTATTTTGTGAGTTAGTATCCCGTTGTTGTTTAATGAGTGCTAAGAAAACGGGGGGGGGGGATATATCGAAGGAGGGAAAAGGAACCAAAGTATTCACAGTAATCAAGTGTGTGTGTGTGTGTGTGTGTGTGTGTGTGTGTGTGTGTGTTGTGTGTGTGTGTGTGTGTGTGTGTGTGTGTGTGTGTGTGTGTGTGTGTGTGTGTGTGTGTACTCGCCCTAACCCAGGCACCACACACAATGGGTCGGTAGTAGGCCCATTGTGTATGGGCCTACTACCTTATGAGAGAGATGAGACTCTCTTTTTGGAATAATATTCCAGGCCAATTATGCCGAGTGAGAGCTTGTATGATGGTGTTTCGGATCTTATTGTGATTAAATCCATTATGGCAGTATTTTTTAACTAGTACAGAAATCTCTTCCCAAGCCAAAGTGGGGGTAGATTGTAGCAGGGCTACAGTGTCACTTCACAGGACATACAGTTGGACAGTGGGTTACACTGGGACTGGTTCACACTAGACGGACCCTCTGGACGGACATCTGGTCTGGGAGTGACACGTGGCAGGGTACCTATCGACGACCGACGGTGGCCTAGTGGACCTCGTGGCCAGGTCACCACATGGCTGACATTTATGAGCCGTTGGTGGCTCTTTACGATGGTACATATCAGTAGTCGTTTGGGGAAGTTCTATTATCTTGTACGTAGTGGTCTAGAGCGAGTCTTACACAGAGCACTGCTTCACCGTCCCTGCACATCTGAGCCTCGACACCCCATTTGTACCTGTGAGTCCTGGGCTAGAGCTGAATGTGCTGCCACGCCAGAGTCTGTACATGGTTCTTTGAGCTAGTCGAGTCCACATGTTCTGGTCCACTGTTGTGTCTCTATTGTTATCCATTGTTCCTGTGTTTCATTCTGTTTGAGAGAGTTTCCATTTGTTTGAGTGAGATTGTCACGCACATTGCACTGAGGGGCACCCACACTGTTGAGAGCACGACACATTATCCGCGCTACAGGTGCTCTCATTTTGGCGATCACGGTGGGACCTCAACTGAAGTCTCACTCTGTTGAGTATCTGGTTTCTTGGCTTCGCCTGTGCAGCCTGTTGGTCTGGTCCAGTTTCACCCTTGACAGCTTAATCTAGCTGGTCTAGTCTCTCGCCTTGTTGGTCTGGTCCTCTCTTGCCTTGGTCCGCCGCCCAGTACTCGTCCTGGTCTAGTCCTTCTCGTCCCTGGTCTAGTCCTTCCTCGTCCTGGTCCAGCCAGGTGGTCTAGCCAGGTGGTCTAGTCACTCGCCCTGGTCTAGTAGAGTCTAGACCAATGTTCAGCCAAGTGAAGGTCTTCTTGCCCAAAGCTTGGTGGGGTTGGCGGTTACTGCATGACACATACAAGGAGGTCTTTGGAGCGTCAAAGTGCACTACTGAGTCCTCTGAAGTACTACCACAGAAGACGTCAACCCTTGGTGCCCAGTAGAAGCATATTAACCCCATCACCCATACCTACTCATACAGCTACCTCCATTCCTTCGATCGGTTCTACATCCTCCAGGTCACCTTCTTCGGTAAGGCTCTCCCCCATTTTGTTATAGCAAGCTAGGGAGCAACAGACTCAGGAGCAAGAGGCCATGGAGGAGCTCACAAGTGTTCTGGCAAAGGTGAACATCAAGTTCCCTACCTTTAAAGGTCTCTCCGCAGAAGATGCAGACGACCATGCTCGAAGGTTTGTCTCTCTTTGCAGAGGTCGTGGCCTCAACAGAGAAGACGCATACCTGGTGATCTTCCCGTCCACCTTGGATGGTCGTGCAGATAAATGGTACAGCCAGTTTGCTGAAAACCACTTTACTACTTGGACCATGTTAAGACAGCAGTTCTGTGAAGCTTTCCGACCAAGGGATTATCAAGAGAAGATTCTAGATGAGTTGGCAAACCTGTTGCTCCAGCCCCAGGAGACATTTGCAGAGCTCATGACCAGAACAAAGTCCCTGGTCGCCAAGCTGCCTCAGCAACCAGGGGAATTCATGGTGAAGAAGTGGGTAGAGAAGGCTCTGCCTAAGACTTCTCAACAAAAGCTCAGAGAAAGTCTCCATCCTGAAGCCAGTCTGGAGGAATTTGTTGCTACTGCTACTAGAATAGAGGGATCAAGAAGGCAGTTCACTCATTCTCCTCAGTTAGATACTGCCCCTATACTCGTGGACAGTCCATCAGACCCCTTGACTTCTTTAAGAAGGGAACTGGAAACCCTAAAGTTACAGCGGGCCCTTCACGAAGAGAGATCCTTCTCTCTCAGACAGGAGAAGCCTCCACATCAAGAGGCTTATGATCAACTTAAAAGAGAGTTAGAAGAGCTCAGGTCTCAGAAGGAGACTAAGGCTATGGTATGGTGTAGTTCATGCCGCTCTCCAGGACACCCTCCACAGGACTGTCCCCTTCGCTCTTATTGCCATTTCTGCGAAAAATCGGGTCATGAAGATAAGGATTGCTACTATATAAAGGGATTGCACAAAATACAGTGAATTCTTGGTCCTACTCTCCAACAGGGGTTAGCACCAGCATCCAACATGGTTTCCCACTACAACCATTCCAACTACATGCCACCTTTGCTCAATACCCCTGCTGTCCAAGGTATGTCAAGTACTTTCCCGACTCAAAGTTTTTATAATGCTAATGCCACCTCAACCCCTCAGATCTTCTACACTTCAGCCTCCAACTCCATGTAGCAACCACCTCGTCCCCCGTTTTGTCCTTCCAATCGGCCCATACTCTGCTACAGATGCGGAGAATATGGGCATTATCAGAGCAAGTGCCCTTTACCTGAGGGGTCCCCTCCTTGTCGTCATTGCCCTGATTCAAAAGATCACTACAGTAAGGATTGTCCCACACAAAGGGCATCCACGTCTTCAAGCTCGACTCAGAACCAGCAAGAATTCACCTTCCCGAAGATAAACTTGATTACTGTGAACACCGTGCCTCAACCATCACCTGCTACTCATGTGGTTAAGCCACTGCAAGAGGAGGAGCCTGCTGGTGTCCTTACTCGGGCACAAAGAGCAGCTCTTGGTCTCAGTCTGCCCACAGGTCCACCTCACCAGTCCTCACTTCCTCAAGCTGGTCTATTTGACCCAAAGGATGAGTCCTTCAAAATTGCTCAGAGCAAACCAACTTCCCTGTTATCTGACATCGATGGAGCCTTCTTGGAAGCAGTGGCTGACTTGGAACAGATTAAGGCCCCAAAGGGAGCCCAGTTCGAAGGCGCCAAGCCCACAGCAGAAGCCATCTTGAAAAATACTTTTCAGCAGGTGTCACTATACGATATGCTAAGGCTCGACGCCACACTTAGAAGTGACACCCTGTCAGTCATTCAGTCTCTGTACCCAGGGGCTGGGCCTAGTGGCGGGCACCTCCCTGTACAGCCCTCAGAGTCTTATTTGATTTCCTATCCATCTTCTCCCCTCACCGATTATAAAAGTCCTCGTCTCACTGTATCTATTCTTGGGCACCAGCTATCCGGCGTCATCGTTGATGGTGGATCTGGAATCAATTTGATGCCCGAATTCACTATGATGGCCTTAGGTCTAAAGCCTACCCGACCTGCTCCTTTCACTGTTACATTGGCCGATCAGAGAACAGTCTACCCAGTGGGCATAGTTGACAAGGTGCCTCTGAAGGTACAAGATTTCACTTTCAACTTGGATTTTGTGGTAGTTAATCTTCCCCAGGTAGAGGGAAGTTATCCCTTGCTGATTGGTAGGCCATGGTTGCGACATACGAAAGCACTTCACGACTGGGGAAACGATGCCATGTGGATACATAATTCTGGCTCCTTGATGCAACCCATTCTCTTAGAAGGTGGTATGGATCCCGTGGTGCAGCAAGTTTCTTTGTCAATGGAAACCAAACCTAAACAAGAACAGCCTATTACACCTGAAGGGTCAGATGAAGATCTGCTCGAGTGGTTGGAGGCCACAAAATCTATGCCTTGTTATGGAGTCTCTATTCACTCTTCACTTGAAAGAACACCCTCTTCAAATGATTCCACAGTAACTAAATCTAATGTGCCACCTGAGCCTATGAAGAAGCATAGCAGCAGTAAGAAACCTCCTCTACAGGAGTTCACCCCCCCCTAAAACATCAACCCTTTTGGTGTCTGCTTCTTTGACCAGAAGAAATCTCTCCTCTGTGTCTAGCAAACTCCCTTCTCAGAGCCCGTCCTGCAAGATGAATTCCAAGATCTTGATAGTTGTATTGCTCCTGATAGCTGGGTGCTCTTTGTTTGCCACTATCTACCCTCTGTCCCTCACCCTCCCTCCCCCTCTCCCCCTCGCCCTCACCCTACTCTCCCCCTCACCTAGTCCCCATCACTACCCTCGCCCTTGCCCTAAGTCCCTCCCCCTTGCCCACTCGCCCCTACCCAACCTTCATTCACCCTACCCTTCCTCTCTCGTCCTTTCCCAATCCACCTCCAATTGGCCCCTACCCAATCCCCCTCGCCCCTACCCTCTCCAATTGGTCCATACCCAATCCCAATACCCTCGCCCCTACCCTCTCCAATCGGCCCCTACCCAATCCAATCGGTCCCTACCCTCTCGAATCGGCCCCTACCCTCTCCAATCGGCCCCTACCCAATCCAATCGGTCCCTACCCCCTCGAGTTGGTCCCTATCGCCCCTACCCTCTCCAATTGGTCCATACCCAATCCCAATCCCCTCGCCCCTACCCTCTCCAATCGGCCCCTACCCAATCCAATCGGTCCCTACCCTCTCGAATTGGTCCCTACCCTCTCCAATCGGCCCCTACCCAATCCAATCGGTCCCTACCCTCTCGAGTTGGTCCCTACCCTCTCCCATTGGCTTCTACCCAATCCAATTGGCTCCCACCCCCTTAAGCCCTCGCCCCTACCCTCCCCTCACCCATCGCCCCTACCCACCCTTCCCCTCTTGCCCCTACCCTCCCCTCACCCCTCGCCCCTACCCCCCCCCCCCCCCCCCCCCCCCCCCCCTCTCGCCCCTACCCTCCCCTCCCTTGCCCTCGCCCTACCCTCCCCTCACCTCCCCTCGCCCCTACCCACTCCCCCTTCCCCCTCACCCCTATCTAGCCCTCCCTCCCCACCCTCGCCCCTACCTACCCCCTCCCTTGCCTCGGCCCTAACCAGCCCCCCTCGCCCCTGGTCAGACTGGCATCCAGGTCAAAATGCTTCCTGGGAGCTCTATCCAGATGGACAGATGCCCAGTAACAAGACTGTTGGTGGCGGTGATGATGCCTTTAACACCTTCTTCAGTGAGACGAGATGGGAGCGAGAAAGCATGTTATTGAGTTGTGTTTGTTGATTTATAGCCCACTGTGATTGATGAACCAACATGGTTACTTACCCCAGAATTCACTTCATGCTTTCATCATATGCCCCACTGATTTCGGCAGCTAAGGCCTATCACGAGCAGTTGTCCGTTGCAGAGATAACCAACACATTTGAGCCATCGTCAATGATGGCAAAATGTGATCCTCAGCATGGTAAATACATGGCATGCTGCACAAAGGGGCAGAGAAATTTTGTGTAATCCTATCACAGCAGCAAGTTTATGAACCTTTTTGGCTGTTTCCTTGGGGCTTTCAAGCATTCACCTCGTTGCCATCACAATGCCGTTAATGCTTTTTGTTTTGCCATTAAGATGGAGCTTAACCGCATCGCGTTATTACTTGAGCTTCTGATCATCCCTCTTTTCGACAATTTCATCTGCAAGTGCAGACCAGGTCATTTTCTTCTCACTATAGTTATAGAGAGGATAAAGATGCGTTGGATCCAAACCGAGCATATCTCTTTGCTGAGGAGCCTCAGTCTTTTTTGCCGATTGGGATTCTTGGACTATGCAATCATATTGGGTTCTTGCCTATTCAAAGGCTTAAGGCGTTGCAAGCAGGACAGTGTTTTACTCCACTTTTGAGGCATGTAAGGTCATGGTTGGGCCTAGCACCTGCTTCAAGAAATGTACGTATGCAGCACCTAGTGGTTTTCTTTCACAGTTTTTTCAGTATTCCTCTCACCGAGACGGTGAGCGGTCTTGTGGCGGGCAACCTGTAGCAGGGCTACAGTGTCACTTCACAGGACATACAATTGGACAGTGGGTTACACTGGGACTGGTTCACACTAGACGGACGTCTGGTCTGGGAGTGACACGTGGTAGGGTACCTACCAACGACCGACGGTGGCCTAGTGGACCTCGTGGCCGGGTCACCACATGGCTGACATTTATGAGCCGTTGGTGGCTCTTTACGGTGGTACATATGAGTAGTTGTTTGGGGCAGTTCTATTATCTTGTACGTAGTCGTCTAGAGCGAGTCTTACACAAAGCACTGCTTCACCGTCCCTGCACATCTGAGCCTCGACACCCCATTTGTACCTGTGAGTCCTGGGTTGGAGCTGAGTGTGCTGCCATGCCAGAGTCTGTACATGGTTCTTTGAGCTAGTCGAGTCCACATTATCTGGTCCACTGTTGTGTCTCTGTTGTCATCCATTGTTCCTGTGTTTCATTCTGTTTGAGAGAGTTTCCATTTGTTTGAGTGAGATTGTCATGCACATTGCACTGAGGGGCACCCACACTGTTGAGAGCACGACACATTATCCGCGCTACATAGATGAAGAGTAGCAGATTAAGTAAAGAATGCCAATACAGGAGCAGATAGAGGCTTTGTATGGCCTATTACTATTTCTTTTGATGAATTCTATGTGAGGCAGCTTAAGAAGATATTTTCTCCAGATAAATCTAAGGTCATATCCACCTGTGGATGGGGAGTGAAGGGATAGTGAGAGGTTAAGAAATTGGGCTGATTTGCAAAAGTCCCCAAGAATCGAATTATCTGGGAGGGAAGTAGGCTCAATTTTTAGGCAGTGGGGATAGATTAGATCAATCTCAGTAGAGAACAATCTGTTGTTAATACTAAGCAGATCATCCATATATCTAAAAGTATGACTGAATAGTGGAAGTATTTTATGGTTAGTTTCCATGTTCTTAAGACACCATCTATATTCAAAAAAAGCCAGATAAATGTTACACATAAGTGGTGAGCAAGAGAAGCCCATAGGGATGCCAAGGCATTGATTAAAGCAGCAGCCGCTTGCAATAATAGTGCAGTTGTTCAACAGCCAAAAAATATAGGAGCAAAGTTTTGTTTCATTGAAGTGTAGAGGGTGCACGGAGTGAGATGCTTGAATCCATCTTGGTTTCTTGGATAGGGAGATAAAATGATGCTTTCTCTTTTGAGCATTGGTAAAGGCTAAATTAATAACCTTGGCTAAAACAATCGTAAGGCCAAGATCCCCACTAAGTGGGATGTTTTCATAGAATTGTATAATATCAGCTGTAAAGATGTGGAAGATATGTTGAGGAAGGTTGAGTGTGACTTCTGTGGCATTTTTTGTTAGCCAGAAGGGATTGTATTGGATATTTAGGAAATCCTTGCAGATTCTCTGCTTCTCTGCACAAATGAGCTCAAATTCTCTAAGAATGATATCAAGGCAAAGAGTAATGTCTATGTCTTTGGTGATATCTGTGAAGATACAGTTAGAGGCATCAGATATCCATCTGAACTTATGTTTGTGGAATTTATATGTAGGAAATAGTACTAGTAACCTGGTGCTACTAATAGAGTAACCAAGTTGTTCTAAATGTTTAGCGATCTTGTTAGAGATATTTTGCGGCGTATTGTTAGTATGACAGAATTCTTTACCTGATACTCGATCCCAAGCTGCTTTCCAAGCAAGGTGTTTGCACATAATAGTAGGGCAATTGACGCTTTTGTCAAGTCCGACCACTAACCATTTATCTGAGATTAGTTGAAAATCAAGAGCTAGTTGAGGTGTAAGCCAAGAGCTATCAGAAGAAAGCCACTTCCTGGGAAGTAGAGAAATTTTATGAAGGAAGCCTTCCTTCACTAATTCCTTAAAGTCCGGTAGGACTGTCATCTCCAGTCGGAGAGCACTGACAAGGTCAGTGAGGCAGCTAAGTACAGCTACTAGGGCAAGGTAAGGGTTTTTTGGATAGTTAGGTATGTGATTGAGCCCTTTGGCCAATAATTTATGTATTGTGACATTATTGATAATGTTGAGATCCTGAGTACAGACATGGTTACCAATTCCTTCAAAATTCTTGCAGAATGAGGTAAATTGAATGCATGTATAGCAAGGGATTGTTTCTTGTCTAAGAAAGTCATTATTTAATACTAATCCTTTTATAGGATGATGACATTTCCATCCAATGAGAATATTGTCGCAGTTTATAATTCCCAAAAAGTAAGTCGAAGCACTCACAAAAAATATTTTTTGGTAAGATCCAATCGAGAAGTATATTGTGAAAAAGACAGTGTACGTAGATAGCACCACATTTTGAATCTTCTTTGCTGAGAACTCTTCTTCCACACGGGTTTGTAGAGACCTACAATATATTCATGGGTTAGATTTCAGGGAAGTTTCTGATAGCAGGGAACCTGCCTCTCCCTCTTGTAAAGCTACGAGTTTTTCCTCGATTACTCGAGGAGCTAGGTGTAAAAAACAAGGTGAAAGAGTTGGGAGTAGCCAGAGAGTTAGATCTTTTCAGGGCAGGAGAATCATCATCTTCAATACAAGGTTTAAGTAGATTAGTGATGAACTTGACTCCTTTAAAGTTAGCATAAGTGGTGAGGTATAGACCGGGCTCTTCTGCTTTAAGCTCTTTCAGAATATCATGCATAAGACCACGGAAGATATTAAAGGCAATTTGTGCAATCACAATCTGCTTAGCCTGCCCTCCTAGACAAGAGAAAATGAGGGATAGATGGAAGTCGACTAGTTTCTCTGGGAATAATAAATCCAGATGGTTGAGGATTTAATAACACTTTAGAGATTTTTGGTACCATCTCAAGGAGGTCAACATCATTGAGGGAGCAAAGATTATTTTGAAACTCTTTAACTACTTCCAAAGCTGCACTATCTCGACAGAATATGACACCAGTTGAAGGGATGGAAGGGGTATTTGGAGTGCAGACAAATGAGGGGTTAAGCCCACAAAGTTTTCTAAGGAAGTTTGACAACTCATCTCCAGATGAGGAGAACAGGGCAAGTTCTTGCTGATATTGTGAAGCAAGGACAGGAAGTTGGGCAATGTATTGGGACAACAAATTAACACCTTCTAGGGGGTCTTTGTCCAATGTAGCCAGAATTTTTACCCAGTCATTAAATGACAACATATGCAAGATAGAGAGTTTTTTATCCGAGGCAAGTGCCAAATCATAAATAAGATGTGAAGCATCCAAACTGTTAAACATTTGAGGACAAGAGAGGAGGCCACAGAGAGGGGCTTCGAGGTTAGTTCGAATCCTTGAGAGAGAGCAAGAGTCTGCCAAAACAGTGAGGTCAGGTTTACTTTTTCTTGCCATAGTATGTAATACATAATTTGGCTTTCCTAGCAAGGAAAGGTCTAATTCTAGTAGCCAAGGCATTTTTTGGTGTATAGTCTTTAAGGTAAAGCTTAATCTGATCAAGAATCTTTGCATGATTCTCAAGGTTGTGATTAGTACTCATGTGAGCTGTCATTCTATAAGTGAGCAATCCTGAAACAGAGGTAATATATAATTTAGCAAAGTATCTAAATAGTAATGTATGCTTGGTCCTGCAAACCTTCAACCGGCAAAGTCAGAGACTATGGTAGCCATGAGTAGGGAACCAGAAAAACAGTCTAAAAAAGGCCACCTAACACCAGTCTACCAATAAAGGATTTATAGACTGTGGGCCCAAACTAGAGCTCCATTCCTAAGATAATTTCCTAGGCCAGCATCCCGATTTCCCCCAAAAGAGGAAAAACCTTATGTATAGGATGTGTGTGTAGTTGTTTCAATCTTAACTAATAAGACATAATTGAATTTTTACATTCAAAAGACAGCTGGACAAGGAATAATGAACTAATATGTACAAAAATAACTCAGTATCAGAATTATTTAGGTACAATGATTGTAGGAAAGAGATCCTCTTTCAGTAAGACAAGTAGTAAAAGAACTTCCCCGTTCCTTAGTGAGTACATCATTAAAGTAAGGTTGCTTGCCAAAGAAAAGAAAACCCTCCAAGATAAGATAGACTCCTTACCTGCATCCATCCAAACAAGACAACAATTGAGTTAGCCTTGGATGTGTATTACACGTATCAATGGACCATATCAATTGTTATCCATGTCCATCTTATAGGTTTTAGTAACTTTAGACAAGCTAGGTTATTCATTAGAGCTGGTATTTTTAGCAATCTTTTCTTATTACTTCACAAATGAGTGTTATAGTCTACTTTCTTACATGGTGAAGTCCATTGAGAGTCAAACTATTTCGAGAGCGATAGCTCAATAACCATATTCTCACCTTTAGAATTAGTAAACCCATGGTATCAAAGGTACCCCTTTAGCTAAGGGGATGTTAAATCCGACTTTACTTTTTGTCAACCAAAGGTATCAAATGAGGGTGATAACTACCTTGCTTTTTTTTAATAACCAATAAGATACCAGTATAACCGGTTAGTAGAGTAGCAAGACTACTAGGTACACTCCTTTCCGAGCTACTGTTGAAGCCAAAAACTGCCATATACTTACCTTCTCAAACAGTTTGAACAAAGAACCATTTCATAAACCATAAGCAAAAACCAAACGTTGGGCTATAACCAGCTTTATTTTCAAATATAGGATGATCCTTTCTTCAGAATGTGAGCACGCACAGTGATATAGAGTACCAAGTGCCTCAGTTGCTACACATGCTAAGGGTACCCCCATTTTTTGAAAAAAACCAATTATGTCGAGACTAGAAAATGTGAGAATCATACAGTAATGCAAAATTAAACAGCCCCTTAGTTATTATAAAGGTCAAGAATAACCCCAATTTTTTTGAAAAAGACCAGTTATTCCGAGATTAGGTACAGCATGCAGACAGTAATTCCCTATAGCGGTTTAAAAGAAACCCATTTACAAGATCATATCGCAGTATACTGCACACAGTTCCTTTCCAAAAAACAGCAAAAAACCCTATCTACTAATGTATGCCAAATCATTCCAGTCAGTCATTATCTTTTACTGGCCTAAGAGGTGCCAACCACACACAGTATGAAGAGCCGACAAACCCCGACAGTTTACCAAAGACGTGGCAAAACCAGTCCAAGGTCAAGAGCACCTCCCATTTGCATTACCATGATGTTCATACCATGTCAGCCCATAGCAGATGGGGGTGTAACATGCCCATAGTTACCATACTAAGAAAACACCATTACCTCAGGTGTTTATCTCCATTGGTACAGTCATAAGAAAGGCCAAAAAAAACAATTGTTTTTTATGCACAAGCAGTCCCAAGGCCCACAATAATGTCCCATTCTATGCATATGAAGTCTTAAGGAAATGCTACAACATGCCCCGGCCCAGTAGTTTCATTCAAAAAAGCCAGTTAATCAAAGTTTATACCAACGGGCTCCCAATTGAAGCCAACCATGCCATAATCCATAACCTGTACCTTACCACAAAATCCATAACCAAAAACTCATGTCCAGGTACCTTTCCACAAAAAAACCTAGGTAAGGTCCTAAAGCTGCAGAAAAAACCCAATATGGCCATTTGTATAGCTAACATCACTCCCTTAGGTGTTTATCCCCATTGGTATACTAGAATGCCTTGCTTCAATATCTAAGAGGCACAGTGAATGTCTGTCGAAAAAAACCAGTCAAGCAGAGTTCTACCGAAAAGACCAGTCAAGTAGAACCTTTGATTGAAAAAATCATTTGTCTGTATAGTTTAACGCTTTTATGAGAGCTAATGCAAGCAATACCAACCAAATGTTATGCTAATAGAAGCAATAAATCATCAATGTACAAAGATTTTTTCAACACAGGCGTGAGGTGAAAAAGCCTAGAAGAAAACCTGAGTAGTTTGAGTAGCGAGCTCCATAGCTCGAACAGTGAAGCAAGCGGTAAACCACCTTTAGTCAAAACAATAGAAAATACACACAGGCTAAGTGAGGGGCAAGGTGCGCCCTCACCTTATTTATAGAGGTTTGGACAGCTTGTTCCCGAGCATGATCGATGAGAGAGGCGAGCCGCCCTATAGTGTCATCAAGTGATGCACAGAAAGCCTTGCAAGGGGAGATCCAAAGTCAGGATGCGCAGGCCGCCTACAAGATGTAATGAGAGCCCGGTATTTCACTCACGCTCCTTACTCTAGGAGAGTCATTTATGCAAGGGCATAGTCCCATAGCCCATTAGGGGTATTTTGTGAGTTAGTATCCCGTTGTTGTTTAATGAGTGCTAAGAAAACGGGGGGGGGGGGATATATAGAAGGAGGGAAAAGGAACCAAAGTCTTCACGGTAATCAAGTGTGTGTGTGTGTGTGTGTGTGTGTGTGTGTGTGTGTGTGTGTGTGTGTGTGTGTGTGTGTGTGTGTGTGTGTGTGTGTGTGTGTGTGTGTGTGTGTGTGTGTGTAGCTGTTTCACCTTAAATAATAAGACATAATTGAACTTTTTACATTCAAAAACCAGTTGGCTTGTGAGAGAAGGAATGATAAGTACAAAATGAACTCAGTCTTAGAATCATCTTTGTACAATGTTATATGAATGAAGTTTCATTCCAGTGTACAGATATCAAAAGTACTTCCCTTGTCAAAAGTGTCTGTGTAATCATGTAAGGACAATTGCTTAAAGCCAAAAAAACTTCCAAAGATAAGATAGAGTCCTTACCTGCATCCATCCAAACAAGACAACAGATATGTTAGCCTTGAATGTATTTTATAGGTATTAAGTGGACTATACCAGTTGTTATCTATGTCCATCTTTAACAAGTTTTCAAAAAAAACCTTCAAGCCTTAGTCCAAAGTATTTATTTTATCACCCAAAGTGTAAGGTTTTTTAGAAAGTCATACTACCTTTAGAACTAGCTCCATTGATGAAGCTTCATATTCACTTTGCTATAAAGCAAAAGCAATATAAATGACATTTCTTTTAAGACTAATCAACAAGTTTTTTAGTATTTACAGATAAATTTTAACCCTAATTAGGGTTCTGTGTCCTTTTCCTTCCTCAAATGTTACTTACCTTCATTCTCCGATGAGTAAGCCAATTAGCAGAGATCTCTAGATATAAACACAATGTCTAGCTAAATTAAGTGTAAAAAATTAAGTGTGTGTTTTCTATGTGATTTTGTTTTAGAAAATATTTCTTTGTTTATAGGACTACTGAAACAATATAGCATTAAAAAAACCACCAAGTCTAGCGGTAGAACGCATCCGGTGAGGATTTAATCCAGAAATACTCCCCTGATTGAACTTTCATCAGAAAGTCAGTTACATAAATGGGAAACACCCCCGCTTTTCCATAGTAATTCATCCGCCAAGAGAGCAACTGGTATTTTTTCCAAGTTCAAAAAAGACCAATAAACAACAAGGTATAGTTAGTTTGCCACAAGCCAATCGCTAACCCCCAATCCATGTACAATGTTGCACCACAATAAGTAGTAGCGATCATCCAGCCCTTACTATAAAGACATATGATGGATTATACTGTTTTAAATAGCAAGAAAAATTACCCCTCAGAAGTGCCATATTTTGCTAAGGCCCACCACGCGGTGGTTTTGATTTCATCAGGCTGTGCGGCTAGTTATGCCGTGCAAATTCTTTTCCAGATTTTCACTTAAGTGCCATTATCAACGGTAAAAAAACAGTGAATATCGGGTATGGAAAACCTCTTTTTTCTTTTAAACAAAAAATTGTACTTGCAGTTAAATAATGACCAGCTTTAAAAAAAACCAGTAATAGTACCTTAGTACTGCTCCCAAAAGAAACCACCTTTACCATGTAATGCCAATCAAAGACAACCACTGTAGTGGTCCTTACCAGGCTAAAGAACGAGGAACAAAGCCCACCAAACAGAGGTCCAATCACTTATATCATGCCATGTTAAGTATAGTCATCCCGAATATTTAAGTACACCATTTGCTAAGTACATGCATTTTTTTATTACCATTTAATCAAAAAAATGACAGTAACAAGATTATCGATGCTATGTTTAGTGACCAACCTGAATTGGCGGAGCTATAAGCTCCATGCTTGGTGCAAAAGAGATGAAAAAACACACATTTCTCACTCTTGATGCAAGTAAAGCACACACAAAGCTAAGTGAGGGGCAGAATGCACCCTCACCTCTTTAAATAGAAGAAGGATGGCTGCCCTCACTCATGGCTAATTGTTTGTAGTGTATACTAAGTAGATCAAGCTCCCCCTGGGGAATGCGAAAGAGTAGCCGCCCGTGATGTCATCTGGCACAGTAGGTTAAACCCAAGTGCCTCACGGCATAGTAAATGTTTGTAATAAGTAATTTATTCATGCCTTGTAACCACCATACCCTTGTAAGGGTCCTATCCCATGTTTCAAGAGTAGTAGGTGCCCTTAAATAGAACTTAGAGTATCGACAAGAAAAATCAGATGCTTCAAAAGGCTACCAGCAAGTGGTTGAATGTGTGTGTGTGTGTGTGTGTGTGTGTGTGTGTGTGTGTGTGTGTGTGTGTGTGTGTGTGTGTGTGTGTGTGTGTGTGTGTGTGTGTGTGTGTGTGTGTGTGTGTGTGTGTACCAACAAGTTTGAACTAAGCTAAGAAAGTTCAATTTGATACTAAAAAAATTTACCAACAGGTGTGAAATGTGTGTGTGTGTGTGTGTGTGTGTGTGTGTGTGTGTGTGTGTGTGTGTGTGTGTGTGTGTGTGTGTGTGTGTGTGTGTGTGTGTGTGTGTGTGTGTGTGTGCCCGCCTTGTCCCAGGCACCATACACAATGGGTTGATAGTAGGCCCATTGTGAATGGGCCTACTACCTTATTAAAGAGATGAGATTGTCAAGATTAAAATGTAGTTCAGGCTAGTCATGCCGAGTAAGTGATAGTAGAATTTTATCAATAATGTCGTATCTATTGAAGCCATTAAGACAATACTTTTATATAAGGATCTTAATATCTTCCCAAGCAAGGAGGTAGTTAGAAGAGGAGTAGACAATTAGATATAATAGGCTGATACAAGTGCTAAGAGCTACTTTGTGGGGCCTATTATTGTTCCTTTTAATGAACTCAAAAGGAGGAAGTTCCAAAAGATTTCTCTTCCATATAAATTTTCGCTCATATCCTCCAACACAAGGCATATGAAGAAAAATAGAGAAGTTAAGGAATTGTACTGAAGTGCAGAAAAATCCATTGGGTGTTGTGAACCCATGTATAGAAGTTGGTTCTATTTTCAAGAAGTTAAGATATATATGACGGGTTTTCTCAAAAAAGATTCTGTTGTTGATGCTCAGTAAGTCATCCATATATTGGTAAGTGTGTCTGAACAGTAAAAGCTTATTACTATTACTCTCGTAGTCTTGAGAAACCACTTGTACTTGAAGAAAGAAAGGAATATATCACACATAAGCGGGGACCGAGAAAATCCCATGGGGATGCCAAGGCTTTGGTTAAAACAATGTCCTCCAAAGATAATGGTACAGTTTTCAAGTAACCAAGATATATAGAGACATAGCTTCTCTTCATTGAAGTGTAAGGGATGGGAAGAGTTTGCCTTTTTAATCCATCTAGGTTTTTTTAAAAGAGATATGTAGAAACAACCTCTTTTACCAACATTAACAAAAGCTAGTTTGATAACTTGTGATAGTACATCTTTAAGCCCAAGTCTCCTCCTAAAGGAATATTCTCATAACATAGAGTAATATCTGCCGAGAAAAGATGAAAGATGTGTTTAGGAAGGTTAAGAGACACCTCAGTAGAGTTTTTTGTTATCCAAAAGGGGTTGTATTGTACTTGTAGAAAGTTATGGCAGATTTTTTGTTTAGATGCACAAATAAGTTCAAACTCTGCTAATATAAGGTCAAGACAAAGAGTGATATCTTTGGTGATATCTATGAAGATGCCATTTGAAGCATCTGATATCCATATGAATTTATGTTTATGAATCTTATAGGTAGGAAAAAGTACTGGCAATCTAGTATCTGGAAGAGAATATCCCAAATTCTTTAAGTGTTTTGAGATGTTATTGGTAACTGTTTGCAGAGAAGTATTGATTCTAGTGAACTCCTTACCGGATACTCGAGAATGAGCAGTATTCCAGGATAAGTTTTTACAAATAAGAGTGGTACAAGAGCTTTTGTCTTTTTATTCCAAGCAAGTGGCACCACCTACAGCTAAGCATTACTTAGTGGTTTGACCTTGCCAGAGTATCACCTTAAAAAAGTATTACATCTTTGAAAATTTTAACAAGGTATTTACCTTTACCATTTATCTCTGCTTTTGGTAATGATATCTTATCGTTTTGTTGTAGAGAGACGCATACTGTGTTTTTAACTTGAAATTTTTCCATATTTTGGCAATTATGCGAGCAAAAAATCGGCTTTAAAAAACTCACTTTCTGTTGAAAATGAGGATTTTGTTTGTCTTCTACTCTACACAGTTTACGCTATGCTTGTAATGTACAGCTTGTGCGTGCTGTTCAAAAAATCCAATGCCAGGCAAGGTTTACATTATGCAGTGCATATACAGTTCGTGTTCCAAACATTTATAATAACACCTTATTATTTTAGGGTCATCCAATTTCCACTAACTCAAAGCCAAATGAGATAATATCTCTAATATTGAGATTTTGCTTAAAGAAGAAGGGGGGGGGGAGGGAGGTTGTACATATTTTCCATAGAGTCTTGCTCATGTAATAATTTATTATACAAAAAACATATGGATTTTATTAGCAAACTTGATGTATTGCTTGGAGTCTCCATCCGCTTCCGGTCACTGCTTGTCATTTGTCTGCCAATGAAGTAGTTGCATGTTGTCAAGTTAGCTGATTAATAAAATTGTGGTGTCCTGTCCTCAAATTATGTGGCATTTTATTTATTATTTGTATATGTTAGTGGTATATTATGTATGCATAAGTGTGTCCGTGTGTGTTTTGACAAAGATTGATATATGCACACTATATTTTGTGTGTGTGTGTGTGTGTGTGTGTGTGTGTGTGTGTGTGTGTGTGAGAGAGAGAGAGAGAGACAGAGAGAGAGAGAGAAAACCACCACTTTGCATAATTAAATTCTAGCTAATTTGAATTCCCCCAATATTGATTCCTTGTCCATGTGATAATGGATGGTTGACAATCATGCACTTCTATCTAGTTAATTGTGAGTTAAAATCGTCCAATAGTTCCCGCTATGTAATGTATGTGTCTCTATTTTTCTTGTATCATACTCAATTTGGTACTCAATTGAAAGCAACATTTGACAATTGTAAGGGGACATAGCCCTAAACAAACACTTAAGTTGATATAAAAATATCCCTTTTTTTTCAAACTCACAATAGTGAGTTTATCGTATTCATTAAAATAATGTACAACGATACGTCAAGCTCGTGTGGAGCCTTGAGGGTCATCAGATTACATAAGACAACAACCAGACTTCCCAAAGTAGCAACCCACTACCCCACAATAGGTCATCTTGTATCGATAGAGTGGCGCTAATGGCCCCATTAGCAATCGTCTAGGTCCTTCCCTTTGCCCATGGATACAATTAGTTTCTATCATGGCCATGCTTACATTTATTGGAATGATTTATGGCTACCTTGTACACATTGACTTTAGCACCTTAAGGTGTTTTACTATAATCTATAAAATTGTTATGCATAAAAGATGCATTTTACTTTATTGATTTCCTCATGTATGACCAATATAAAAAATATGCTATATGGAAAATATTTGTGAATGTGTGTGTGTGTGTGTGTGTGTGTGTGTGTGAGTGAGTGAGTAAGAGAGAGAGAGAGAGAGAGAGAGATTCCTTTATCGTTTTTAAAGGTCAAATACAACTTATGGGATCAAAAACAACATATCAAGTGAGAGTGCACAACTGATTACTAGTGACTTTCAATGCTTGTGTGTGTGTCTGTGTGTGTGTGTGTCTGTGTGCACGCGCGCGCATGTGTGTGTGTGTGTGTGTGTGTGTGTGTGTGTGAGAGAGAGAGAGAGAGAGAGAGAGAGAGAGAGAGAGAGAGTGAGAGAGAGAGAGAGAGAGAGCACCTATGAGAAAATTTGGTTTTTCTTGCATATTTGAAGATGCCTCTAGATGTAGAGAAATATAATGAGAAAATTTTATAGTGTTTGCTAACTTTATAAAATTTCACATGAAATTAGGTATTGTCAAAATGAACCAAGAGTTGACAATGCTATGTATGGGGATAGTGTGATTGACCATATGCTACTCTTCAAATCCATCATGTATCGCATAAATATTTTTACACTTGGCCAATGGGCCCTGGAATTAGACCATCATACCTTATGTTTTGACTTTACATGTGAAGAAACAACTATACATGAAAATCTCAACCAAAGAGAAGAAGAGTTATCTCTTTCTATGGATTTTAAATAGGCATTGGCCAATGTATATTGAAATGGTCATAGATGAAAAAGCTTCAATATGACGCACAGTTGAAAACTAAATGGGAAGCTTTCAAAGAAGTTATTTTTTATTGTGTCGAAGAATGCTTTGTCGTAAAGCATGTCCATGGAATCAACAAAAGTAGATCACGCAAAAGGTGATTTGATGAAGAGTTTCAAGATGCTTGAAAGTCCTTGATAAAGCTAGATGCAACTATGGACAAAGATAATTATCAAAGTCATTTGCAAACATACAAGGCATTGATTCAAAAGAAGAGAAGAACATGGGAAGTCAAGCAAAAAAAAAAATCAAGTGCATATGGAAGATTTTGGAGAAACTTGAAGGACAAGTGGGTTGAGGGTTTTGGTGACTTGAGTCTTATGGATATCTACACACATTGTAGGCAATTATATGAGCAACCAAATGTTGGAAAGATTCCATTTTATGGTCCACTCTTATATATGGATCTTTTTTAAGAATTAAGGATGTATGTGGTGGGCTTGAAAAGTTAGCCACTCAAAAGCAGGAGATCTTTGAAGTCGCGGAGCGGAGCGTGGGTCGACTCTCTCACTCACACACACACACACACACACACAGTGAGCTTACACAGTACAGTACGCAGAGAACTGTTAGAAGGGTTATCTCCCAATTACCTTAGTATTCACAAAGTATAAGTTAGTATATACAAAGAATTAGAGGTAAGTGAGTTAGGCGGGCGGCCGGCCATATCCGCATAAGAGGCCACTTGGGCTTTAATCCCAACAACCTCCCACTTAAAGTCCAATGTGGCACTTTAAGTAACTGTAAATCTATGAACATAAATGTACAAAGATTTCCATGGCTGCCATCTATCCAATGCCCAATAACTCACGACAATGCACAACGCCCTCTCCTGGAAGTCACTTTGTGAGTAGATCAGCAGGATTGTCCTTGGTGTGGATCTTCAGCAGTTGTATCTGCTCGTCTTCAAGTACTTCCCTAATGAAGTGATATTTGACATCAATATGCTTAGTCTTCGAATGGAACACTGGATTCTTTGCCAATTGTATAGCACTTTGACTATCACAATATAACTCTGGCATATCTACTTTGATTCCCAAGTCTGCAACCAATCTACCAAGCCAAATAGCTTCTTTGCATGCCTCATTTGCTGCAACATACTCAGCTTCTGTAGTAGACTGCGTAACACAATCTTGTAATCGAGATCGCCATGATATGGCACCTCCAGCCAATGTAAAGACATAGCCTGATGTAGATCTCCTCTTATCCAAGTCTCCTGCATAATCTGAGTCAGTGTATCCTCTGACACTCAAACCCTGACTACCATAGCATATGCGCATACTCTTTGTATGTTTTAAGTATCTCATGATACCTTTCACTGCCTCCCAATGTTTCTTGCCGGGATTTGACATATATCTGCTAACCACTCCCACTGCAAATGCAATATCCGGACGTGTAGCAATCATTGCATACATCAAACTACCCACTGCAGACGCATATGGAATCTTATCCATTTCAACCTTTTCTTCCTCAGACACAGGACAATCTTGTTTGCTAAGTTTCACATATGGTGGCAATGGAACACTCAATGCCTTTCCCTTCTCCATATTGAAACGTTGCAAAACCTTGTCAATATACTCTGTTTGAGATAACCAAATCAACTTCTTTGATCTGTCTCTCTCAATGCGCATACCAAGTATATGACTTGCCTCACCCATGTCTTTCATGTCAAACGATTTTGCCATCTTTGACTTCAAAGCTGAAATTTCTTCCAAGTGTTTGCCAGCAATCAACATGTCATCCACATACAAAATAAGGATCAGCCAACTGCCATCCTTAGCCTTCTTTGTATATAGACAGTGATCGAACTCACTACGTTTGTAGCCTTGAGAAAGCATAAACTGGTGGAACTTATGGTACCATGCCCTCGGTGATTGTTTTAAGCCATAAAGACTCTTTAACAACTGGCATACCAAATGTTCCATGCCTTTCTCAACAAACCCTTCTGGCTGCTGCATGTAAATTTCCACATCTAAATCACCATGCAAGAACGCTGTCTTGACATCCATTTGGTGCAACACCAAATCCAATATAGCAACCAATGCAAGAAAGCATCTCAATGTAGTCATCTTGACCACTGGAGAGAAGACTTCATCAAAGTCAATGCCTTGTTCTTGCTTAAAGCCCTTGGCAACAAGCCTTGCTTTGTACTTTGGCTGACTATCATGAGCGGTGATCTTATACCTGTAAACCCATTTACAAGGTAGAGCCTTTTTGCCCTGTGGTAATTTAACCAACTTCCATGTCTGGTTTTTATGCAGAGCTGTCATCTCTGACTGCATGGCCAACTGCCATTTTTTCGAGTCAACCACTTGTAATGCTTCCTTGTAACAAGATGGTTCTCCGCAATCTGTGAGCATGACATAATTTAGAGATGGCACATAACGATCAGGTGGTTTGGAGACACGCTCAGAACGTCTCACCACAATTGATTCTGCCTCTCTAGCCACTATAGGTTGTTCCTGAGCCTGACCATGCTGTCTTGATGTGCTAGCACTAGGTCCATCTTCCTTGAAGACAACTCTTCTGATCTCCTCTGTCTTCTCTGGCTTAGCGTGAAACTTGGCTTCATTGAAATGCACATCATTGCTACGAATAAGCTTTCTGGACTCAGGATCCCAAAGCCGGTAACCCATCTCGCCTGATTCTCCGTAGCTAAGAAATATACACTTCTTGCTCTTTGGTTCTAACTTATTTCTGAACTCCTTAGGAATATGGCTATAAGCTTCACAACCAAAGACTCTGAGATGCTTATACAAAGGTGCCTTGCCTGTCCATAGCATCTCGGCCACTGCACTCTTATCCAGAACCCTACTAGGAGACCTGTTGATCAAATGGACTGCTGTAGCCACTGCTTCCGCCCAAAATCCATCAGGCAACTCAGCATTTGACAACATGCTTCTGACCTTCTCTTGTATGGTCCTATTCATACGTTCTGCAACCCCATTTTGTGAAGGATTATATGGTGCAGTAAGTTCCCGCTTAATCCCTTTTGTTTCACAAAAGTCTTGAAAAGCTTTGGAAACGTACTCTCCACCATTGTCAGTTCTCAAGCACTTCAGCTTCTGACCACTCTGATTCTCCACCAGCTGCAAGAATGTCTTAAAGACCTTGAGCACCTCATCCTTGTGCTTCAAGAAGTAAACCCATACTTTGCGAGAATAGTCATCTATGAATGTACAAAAGTACGCTGCTCCCCCTAGTGACAAACTAGGCATTGGTCCGCATAGATCACTGTGTACAAGAGCTAACCGTTCGTCCCTACGATTCCTCTTTGATCTGTGCGGTTCCTGTGTTTGCTTACCATAAACACAATGCTCACAAAACTCGAAATCTTGAAATGAAAATCCAGGCAAATAACCATAATGAGAAAGTATTTCCATTCCTCTTTTTGACATATGTCCCAACCTACGATGCCACAGTGACACACTTGGCTGCTCAATCACATTAATTACATGGTTTTTAACCTCTGAAACATGTAAAGTGTACAGAGTTCCTGACTTGCTGCCATGTGCTACAGTCATCGAACCTTTGGAGATCTTCCAAGCGCTGTTCCCAAAAACTGTCACATAACCCGCATCATCCAACTTCCCTGTACTAATCAAGCTCTTTCGGATTGCTGGAACATGTCTGACATTCTTGAGCCATAAAGAAGAGCCATTCTGAAACTTCAACTGCACATCTCCCACTCCAAGTATGTCACAAACCTGCTCATTGCCAAGTCTGACATAATCTTTAGTAGCCACATATGATGTAAACCACTCTTTGTGCGGAGAAACATGTAAAGATGCCCCTGAGTCGATAATCCAATCACTCATAGCATGTCCATCCTCTGCAGTCAAGAAAACAGAATCAAGATTGCTTGTAAGGAAGATGTCACCAGCTGCTATACCAGAATCACTGTCTGAACCAGATCCTGTGACATTCACCTCTTCAATCTTCACTGAACTCTTCTTTTCATCTTGCTCAGAACTCTTTGTTTTGCCTTTTTCTTGTTTCCACTTCGTACAGTCTCGCTTCATGTGACCCTTCTTGCCACAATGGTAGCATTCTATGTCATCCTTTGACTTCGAATCACGAGACTTACTTCGGTTTTGTGCCTTCTTACCCTTCTTTTCTTTAAACTGTTGTCTCACTCGAACGACCAAAGCGCTATTGCCTTTGCCTTTGTCAATGTTCTTCCTGTTCACTTCCTCTGTGAGCAAGCTGCCTTCTACATTGGCACTTGTAAGACCTTCTGGCGCGACAGAATTACTTAACGCTGTACGAAAAGTATCCCAACTGTCTGGCAAAGTGATTAAGAGAAACATAGCCTTCACTGATTCTGGAAAGACTATCTCCTGTGCTGTTAACTGGCTGAAAATTGTGTGAAATTCATTCAGATGATTTGACATGGCTGTCCCTTCCTTCATCTTCAAATCCACCAATTTCTTGAGCCAGTAAATTTGAGAAGCAGCACTTTGTTTCTCGTATATTCCACATAGCTTTTGCCATACGCCATACGCTGTAGTCTCTTCTGCTACGTTGAAGTAAACATTTTCTGCCAGTGTCAGCATGATTGTGGAACAAGCTAACTCGTCAAGCTCTTCCCACTCATCTTCAGCCATACCTTCTGGTCTCTCCCCTTTGAGCTTCAGTGGCTTCACTTGTTTTTTCTGCACCAAAACTTGCCAAATCTGCTTCTTCCAGAATGGAAAGTTTGTGCCATCCAGCTTCTTTATGTTGTAAAGAGTCTCACTTTGAGAAGATGCCATATCTGCCAAACTGTTTACTCCTGAGAAAAATCCGGCAGAGTTTCCCCTGTAAACTGGCCTCTGTACACAGTAAACAAGCTGTAATCAACAAGCTGAACACCTCTCCTCAGGAACTGTCAGTATTTTGAAAATTTTTGACAGAGTCTCCCCTGTAAACTGAGCTCTGGGAACCAAAAGATAGCTCAAAAAACAATCATAAATAGCTGACCAATGACAAATCTAAAAAATCCCTGTAATATGCTGTCCTGTAAGCATACACTGTCTCCTCTCTGGGCGATGACAGAACCTGTATCTGTCTCAAGACTGAACCCTGAACAATGCCTCAACGGCCTGACGCATAAGATGCAATCCAGTGTCTACACAAAGTCATACATCCTAAGGGATAAAAGTCGCCGAAGAGGATGCGTGTAGAGGGGAACTCCAGCAACCTAATCCACCTCACACTGGGTAACCCAGCCCCCAGTGCTTGGCTTCAAAAAACCTCACACACGACCCTCTCAGATGGCTCAGCAAACTGCCCAGAACTAGCATACATCCTATAATAGACCAATCACTGTCCTATGACCGCTGCGGCGGTCTGTCTGCTAGCGTGACTCACAACTAGCAGACCCACAATCACAGTACATCAATCTGCAATACATGCCAGTGGTGTCAAGCCGTCGTATGGCCACACCTCCCCTGGAACCTGGCAAGCACAAGAAGTAGCAATGCAGACTGCAATATATATATCTGATGATATATATGTGTACCTAGTCTATAGATGATGCTCTGAAGACGAATAAGTGATGTATGTCGATGTCGATATTGATGTCGACCACCTCCTGCTTGCCAATCTACACAAGACGGATTTCTTTGCGGCTGAAATCTATCTTCTGCTGTAGTGCTCAGAACGAAATTCTGAGGGCATAAACGGCTTCGAAAGGGGGGTAAAACTCCAGGTCGCCTGATGGAAATGCTCTCGGAACACCGAGTGTGAATTTTCGAACTCCGGATCCAGAATCTGCCGGAAAAGTGCGCGCGCGCGCGATTGCGCAAATCCGCACTGAACCAAGGCTCTGATACCAATTGAAGTCGCGGAGCGGAGCGTGGGTCGACTCTCTCACTCACACACACACACACACACAGTGAGCTTACACAGTACAGTACGCAGAGAACTGTTAGAAGGGTTATCTCCCAATTACCTTAGTATTCACAAAGTATAAGTTAGTATATACAAAGAGTTAGAGGTAAGTGAGTTAGGCGGGCGGCCGGCCATATCCGCATAAGAGGCCACTTGGGCTTTAATCCCAACAATCTTTAAGCTTTCTCTCTTTGCCAGTTGGATGTAGATAGAAATATCTCTTCTTTGAGTACTCCATGTTGAGGTATATATGTACCATCATTGTTTCATATGCAACCAATTATATGTCAGTTTGCATAAAATACCCACAAGGTTGGTGTTTCATGGTTTTAAATCTTCTACAATCCTACACATGTAATATTTACGCATCCACTCTCTCAAGCCCTAGCATCACATATGTTAAGCTTTCTTGGCTAAAGATAACTTGAGAATTGGAACATAGATAATAATCACAGCAAGACCGTGTGAGCATTGGATTGTGCCATAAACATGTATCATAGATCACCCTCAATGTGTACAAGGAGGAATATTATGAAATGGAAAATGATGCAATGAGGCGATATTGGCTATCGGGTTGGTTTAGTATACATTGAATGAAAGCAATCTAATACTTATGCATTCCAAAGCATATGAAGTAGTTTTTGGCTTATGCAAAGTAGGATCTATGGCATGAAATGTTGGGAACAAGGAATTGATTGTGTGTTAGCATGGTACCAACCCTAGTGCACATATTCCCTTGCGGTGGCACTTGCACCAAATAGCTTGAGGTTTCTCTCTATGGATTCATGCCAAGGAGGGGGCAATTCTTGTTTTTGGAGGATTTGCAGATGGCTTCTCTTCTTCATCGGCGCTTCTCTACTTGCCATAGCTCAAGCTTGGCATTGAGTTGACACTAAGGCTACCAAAGATTAATGTTTTTTGGCCTTTGGGTGGTCAAGGGTGCCCCCCCCCCCCCCCCCCCCCCCCCCCCCTGTTAGGAAATAAGACGTAGCTAAATAGATAATTGAGTAGATTACTTAATGGAGAGAGACAGATTTATATACACGAGATTATAGAGTAGAGAGAGAGAGAGAGTACACACGATATACGTGGTTCACCCAATGTGGGCTACGTCCACGGGAAAGCAGCCACTCAATGGCTTTAGTACTTCAAAACAAGAAGTAGTTTACAAAGGGATTATACCCTTAATGGAGCTCCCGCCTTGCTTCACTCTCACCACCTCACACTCACCTTGTTGCATCAACTTCACACTATATCAAATGTGTGTAGAAATGGCCTCCTTTTATAGGCCAAAAGGGCTGCCCTCTCTTATGAGAGACAGCCATGTATAGCCTCCCTTGTGCGAATAAGTCCAAATCGGACCCTCCAATCCGCCCATGTGTGGCCGCCCTTGAGAAGACAAGTCCGCTTTTGAATTCGGCCACCGGCCACCGGCCATTGACTTTCGACCACCGGCCACCGGCCATTGACTTCCGACCATCGGCCATCGGCCATTGACTACCGGCCAACCGACCGGTTGTTTTCCGACTACTTTCCGGCTGCCCTCCGGCCATAATATTCCGGCGAAAAAAAGTCTCGGGGGCCTCCGTCCCCGAGGCCTTTAAAGTTGCCCCTGATTCTTGTCCGTGAAAATTTTGGTTTCCGGTGAGTGATTTTCCTTCACACACGATGGCTTCTCCTCATAATGGGGGCCTTACAAATGTGCGCTTTTACCACAGAAAATTACAAGGGTAAATCAGGCTCCATACTTAACACCCCCTTCCCTTCTCTCAAGGATCTCATCAAACTAAACGCCGGTTCCAACAAAAATATTGGGAGGCTATTTCTAACACCCCGATATCCAAACCAACTTGCAATTCATCATTAAGGCGTACAAGTTTTGGCCAAATCAATCAACCCTCAAAAATTTGGCACGAATTTTTGGTTTTGACAAGCTCTCAAGGCTTTTAGATTTGTACTTCAAAAATCTCTCAAAGCACGTTCGAGGCATTACAGATCTTTAGGCTTCACCTATGTAGTCAGCAAGGTAGCTCAGCAATGGAATTGACCTCAATAATGTAATTTGTAATAGAAATTATAGCCACTTTCATTCCACAGCTTTTTTTTAATCTTTGTGTCGAGCCATTTGAAAGTTTGGCACAACTTCAAAACCCTCAACTTATAAGTGCAAGCATCGATGTATCAAGGATTCCAAGCTTTCAAAAATTGAAGCCGGCTATTTGCACCAATGATTCTCCAGCTATTCATAAGTCTTATTTGTTACGAGGAGGTACTATTTTTTTCATTAACAATAGCACTACGCCATGGATTCAAAAATAAAAACGCATCATACTTTTGATTTCGAGCATCTACCTACCATTTCCCCAAATCAAGATACTCTCATGGAGAATAGTTAGGTAAAAGAATAAATAGGTACCATCTCGTAGCACAGCTTATGCCTATCAAAGGTGGCTAGTGATACAAAGTGGTATGTAGAAACTTAAAGATGGAAAGATTGGTTGGAAACCTTAGCTTCAGTTGGTGAGTAATCAAATTAAATTTGTATGGTATGCTACTACCTAACCACAAAAATTTGGTAGCAGTGTCTCTCATATGTAGGTTTAAAGTCCACCTATCCAATGCTTCTACGAACTACATGACAACTTGCATGGACGACCAAATAGAACCGCTTCATAAAATTTAAGGATTTCGAGCGCTCCAATCATACATAACTGTGTTAGAGGTAAATTTTGTGTTTTTGAATGAGACTGTCACTAAATTTCTAATCTAATAGTGCAATTCATGAATCATTAAGCCAATGGAACTGCAAGTGATCCGACTAAGAATTTTTGTGACTCAAAGCTTGAAAATTTTATTTACGGTGCACCAGAGCAAGGATCCAATCTAGATCCATTGCAAACTATTATTCAGAAAGAGGATGAATTGTTGAAAAACACAAAACCACCAGTCTTTTGGGAGAGGAGAAATAACACAACAAAAATATAATTGATATCTTCCTTAGTAAATGGGATGGTATTCATGAGAAGGATAGAAGGTGGATAGCATGGGATAAGTATTCTATGTGGTAGTATAAGACACTGCTTGAATATATGTCTCATTATAGAGATGTCATCCTTAAACTAGAGGGTTTATCTGTGGATTAACTCCTGAGCTTGAGAAGTATGTTAAAACTCAAGACCCCAAAACGCTTGAGAAATCTTTAGTGCAAGCACATATTCATGATGCTCTTGATAATAAATTGTTGCATAATACACATATTCTTGATAGTTTGCATCCATGTGCATCTCATAGTATAATCAAGCACATAATAAAACAAAATTTATTGCTCCTTCATCTGATGTGTCCAAGAGACAGAAGGGGCTTAGAGGCCATCTTTCAATTTAGGAATTTGAGAAAGCAAAGAAAGGCAAGTTATGTTTCACTTGCATGGGAAGTGGTCATGGTAAAAAGGATTGTCCCAAGGGAAAATTTGTTGCCTAGGGTAAAGACAAAGTGATCCACATGGTGTAATTGATTTCTTTGGAAGCCTCTTATTGTCATGCCAATGTGGAGGCGACACATATCGAAGCGATTCATGAGTGATGTATCACTACATCTATGTGGGAATCGACATTTGGCCACACGAGCTTGTAAGAATGCATGGCTACATTCAAGGTCATAAGGTGAGAATCCTATGATGGAGCCTCTCACAATTTGAGTAAATATAAGTTAGTGAAACATCTCAAATTTGCCTCAGACACCTAGTTCCCACTGAATGGCCATTATGTTGAGTGCAATCCATTCAATCTTAGACTTTCAATTGATGAACATGGATAGAGTAAATGTGGTGTTAAGTCAAGAGTGGTTGCATGGTTAGGTTCACGATTACATCATAGCTATGAGTATAACAATCTTATGTTTGAATCCAATGGTATGTACACATTGCTATTAGAGAGAAAAGATACACCTTCCTCACCACTCATTTGTACATTAGAGCTTATGAAGCTCTATTCCAATGATGAAATAGAAGAACTCATTTTTTGTTAATTTTTGACTCACTTGTTATCAAATGCTGATAATGATTTTGTTGTGTCAAGAAATTCTTCAACGCCGCATGCTTCTCCTTCCTCTCTTTCTTCTCTTCCTACTTCTTAGTCACCACAATAAGCAATTGTTGCTAATAAATTGAAGGAAATTTTAATAGAATACCATGTTGGTAGTGTGTATATTTCCTCCATACTTGCTTCTCCTCTTATGAGTGGTGAACTAACTAGATGGAGGAATTTTTCCATTGACAATGGGTACCTACTTCACAAGGAAAGAGTTTGTATACACAAGATGGATGCAAAAATTCGGCACCAAATTCTTTATAAATGTCATGAAAACTGTCATTCTATGATAAGTTTAGATGGAAAAGACTCAACACTATAGGACACACATCATCAAAGAACTAAAGTGAAAGGATCCACGGTCGAGAACCGAGGAAGCACAACGCAAATCTAGGCCGTAAGTGAGATTAAGCCATGGATTTGTAAACATGGCCCAAATTGTAAACCAAGCCGAGTTGGCATGGCTAACAAACGATAATCAAACATGAGGGCCTCACGTACGCAGGATAATTCAAACAAGGGTTGAGGGGATTGGTTCTACGTTGATTGGAGGTGCATGCCTACATTTGTGCTAGTGCTTTTCATAGAGGAGGCTTCATATCATTTCATGGTTTTTGTTTGCCCTTTGGTTTACACCACTTGTACACAACTACTCTCATTGAATCACTTAACCACACAAAATCCAAATGTTTTTCACTTTAGCATTTACAATCAATAAAACAGCATGTAGATTTAAAGCTTTCACCATCATTCATAGAGTTTTCAACTCCCTAAACTTTCAACTTCACTTTCAAGGCAAACCCTTAAACCTTGGAAGATTCTATCCAAAAAAACTTTTTTCAAAGCAATTTTTGAAAGTAAATTGCTTCAAGCAATTGAGGACTTACGAATTGCAAAGACCCCTTGATTTTTTTTCTACATTGTATGTAAAATTTCTCCTACCACTCCATTCAACATTCGGCTCATATTTGGTTTTTGTAAAATTTAGTTTCTATAGTGTATGTCATGAAACATTTGAACCTTTCCATGGATATGATGGTATGGACTCCTTCCCTTGGATATATGTTGCCTAGAGCATAACCATGCCCCTTTATCATGCTAGAATTAATGGTCTAGACTTGTTCCCTTGAATATACGTTGCCTAGAGCATACCCATGCCCCTTTATCATGCTAGAATTGACCAATATTTACCCCTTTTCGATGTGATACTTGATTCTTGGCAAGTATCACATCTTGTGACGTTTTGAATTGTATTAAACTAGCACCATTTGGGTGTAACGGGGGAGATAATAGACATTGTCAAGAGAGATGTTTCCCACATCACAAGCATCTGCCAATCTATATTGTCATAGCTCATTCCTAGTGAAGTAAATCTTGAAGCATAGAATTCATTGGAATTTAGTCATATTGGGTAGGCAATATGCATTTATGGTATCATAGAGTTTTCAACTCCCTAAACTTTCAACTTTGATTTCGAGGCAAACCCTTAAACCTTGGAAGATTTTATCCAAAAAAAACTTTTTTCGAAGCAATTTTTGAAAGTAAATTGCTTCAAGCAATTGAGGACTTCCGAATTGCAAAGACCCCTTGATTTTTTGTCAAATTTGGTTTCTACATTGTATGTAAAATTTCTCCTACCACTCCATTCAACATTTGGCTCACATTTGGTTTTTGTAAAATTTAGTTTCTACAGTGTATGTCCATGAAACATTTGAACCTTTCCATGGATATGATGGTCTGGACTTCTTCCCTTGAATATATGTTGCCTAGAGCATAACCATACCCCTTTATCATGCTAGAATTAATGGTCTAAACTTCTTCCCTTGAATATACGTTGCCTAGAGCATACCCATGCCCCTTTATCATGCTAGAATTGACCAATATTTACCCCTTTTCGATGAGACACACTACATGCTACTTAAAATATAGCCAGCCAATGTACTTTGAACCAACATTGCTATCTTGCTCGCCCTTAAACCATTATTCACTCTAAATTTGCATGCCTTGAAAACAAAACTCTTATCTGCATTGCCAAGTAAGACTGCAAACTCGACAAACTTCAAACAAGTGTCACCGTCAACTTGATGCACAACACCCATGAAGACCTCCATTGTTCCAATGCACTGCGTCCTACTCAATGACACCCATGCGTACGACCATAACAAAACATGTACCATCAACCTCAATGGCAATCAAAACTTTTAATTGGCTGCCTTTGACCTCTCCTAAATGATATCTTAGTCTCTCTTTTTTTGGCAAGCTTTACTTTTACCAATACTGAGATGTATTTCATGTTTTATGGTGTAGGGAAAGGACAATACGCTTACTATCCTTTCCCAATGATAAGGGTGTTTGACAAAGACAGAGTGCACTGATTTCGAGAAAGGATAAGCGTCCTGTCATAATAACTAATATTTAATTCTCCTAAATGATTCTCATGTTAAACTGAATATTTAAAATGGGAAAGTATAAAGAGAGAAAAAGCTAGATTATTGGTTAAGGCTAGCAGATTGGTCACAGTAGGGATCCAAAGAGGGACCATCTACAAAAGAGCAATGTGCAAGCAATGGGCTTCAAAGACCTAAGGTTCAATCCATTAAGACTTCCAAAATTCAAAGGTTAATTCGAATGGTCATTCCTCATGAAAATTGGATGCTTTTCATTGGATGCTTTGTAGTGTGCAAAAAGTCTTCAAAGACTCCTGAAGAGGAGGGGGCGAGCCCTGTAAGTAGGGGACGAGAGAGAAACACACACACACACTCACAAGCTCCCTTTACACAAAGGGAATAAGAGACACATGTCAGCTCACTAGCCCAGTTGCCCCCAAGGTGCACTCAAATCCTATTGGATGGCCATAGAAGTGGACCAATGAAAATTAAGCTAGAGTACATTTAGTTTAATTCATTTTAAAACACTTGATAAAAGAACCAATATAAATTAAGCTCTTTAAAATACTATTGGAGAATTTCCCAAGGGGTCCAATGAGCATTCAGCAACCCAATAATTGCATTAATTAAATACCTAAAAGCTCTCACAAAAGGGGAAAGAGGGACATATGTCAAAAGGCTATCACTTACGCTTCTCAATTATCATTGGCTAAGCTTTGCAAGGTCCAATGAGGAGCTAGCATGAGTAAAATCCAAGAGGGGTCAACCAAGAGCGAGGGGACTGATTTTGGCAAAGCATCATCACATACATCACACAATCTCATGTGTAAAGCAAGAAGACTCTGTCTCTCCTTCTCAAACTTTAATGGAAGCTCATCATCTACTCCAAGCATGTGAGAAGAGAGGCCTACACCAACAACTCTTGGCTTTGTAATGCAAATCCAACAACCAAGAGCCAAGCTCCAGTGCATGCTCATCTCCTCTCCCATGCTAATTACTAAGCTATGCTAAGAGATATACTTCTTTCTCGTAAGAATACTCCTTCCTCTCAATCTACTCTTATACCCCACTAGCTCTCACCATCTTCGAAGGTGTGTGAAGTCTTGGGTCTGAGACCGTGAGGGAATTGATGTTGTGTTTTAAGGATGTACATGGTGCTTGAAGCTTCTATCTTCATTGCACCACCAACTTATTGAAGGAACACAAAGTATCGTATTGTAAAATGTCTCTTTTGATGGGGGGAAACCTATAATACAAAGCTTTTTGGAGAGGGGACCGGCTCCATGTAAATCCAATCCTCAACTATTGTCAATAACTTAATTTCTCTCTTTTGAAGTATTGTTCATGCCTATCTAACTAGGTGTTATGCTTTTTGTTGCTCTCTCCATCCAAGCACTCTTGCTATGCTCATTAGGAATCTATTCTAATGAAATGCTTACTATATTTATGCAATTTTCCGCTACACAAGTTACTAGGCCATTAAATGTTACACGTCCTTTCCCTAGCATCAAGAGTTGGGGGGAGGGCCGATCACCATGCATAAATTGTACAGAAGGGTTGCAAGCAAGGGCCTGTCGCGACAAATTGCTCACAAGTCGATACCCCTATGGACCTACATGCATTTTCCGCTTGTTGACGTGCCAACCACAGATTGCTGGATAGTCTGTAAATTACGTCAACTGGTTCCCTTAGCTGACTTGATCCTTTTGAGTGGAGGTTGCACCTGTCCGTTCTGGCTGTTGACGTACCGGAAATCAGCTTGTTGCAATGCCACATTTTGCTCAAGAATGCCAACAGGTTGGACAGCCGTGATCTCCTACCCCCTGACCTTGACAAGGTAGGGAATGGTCCATTCCCCGTAATATGTGCGACCACATGCAGACCGACGGAGGGAATGCCAACAGGTTGGATGGTGGAGATCTCCTACCCTCCGACCCCCGACCTTGACAGGGTAGTGGATGCTCCCTCAAGGACCATTCCCGTAATACATGCGACCACATGGCAACCGTCGGAGGCCGGCAGCCATGGTGGGAGCACATATTACGAGGAAATGATCCCTGAAGGACCATTCTCGGCCGTCACAATCAGGGTAAGGGGGGCCAGTAAATCGCAGTTACTGTAAATGCAGGCAAGTTACTGTGCATGCAGGTGACTGCACAAGAGACAGATGGCACTCAGTTATTGCAGAAATTGCACAATATTCTATCTGCTGACACGGTGCAAATCAGGTAGCTTCAAATTCCCGCCTGCTGACTTGGCGCAGATCGGGTGCTGTACTAATTCCTGATGCAGGCTCAGTTGGCATGATCTCATTGGCAGGTGTTCGTCAATATTCTGGCAGCTGACTTGGATTTGTTGGCAGGTGTTCATCAATATTCTGGTTGCTGACTTGGCACGAATCCAACAATTGCAGGCCACTATTACGGTGAGGAATGAACACTAAATGGCTGGTGCAGATCTGCAGCCCGTGACGGTTAAGCAAGGACCAAAGCTATTTGCAAAGTTCAAATCAAAAGAGCTAGAATGGCATGTGAGTACAAAAAATTAGCATTTGAGACAGGGATGGGATGGAAAGCTCCTCAATAAGATATTATAGGGAGGTCCTAAATTTCTCGTTTATATCTCCTTCGAGTAGAATCGCACACTCTTTACTCTTACCGGTTGTAACTCTGCAAATTCACAAGGATAAAAAAGCACTAAATCCTCTATTATATGCCTCTGATCAAGGATGAGCAAGAAAAGTTAAAAATGTAAAATGCGTCCGTATTGTATAACTCAAAACTTCTGTGACTCCTCTTAGTGAGCTAAAATTCCATTTATCTCAGCTCTCTTGAATCCACTGATGTATTCTATTCTGCAAAAAAGATCAGAATACCCTTAATCAATACAACTTTTTTAGACATTGCAGAACCATTATTGGTAATAACAGGAACCAACCATGCACGACGGTCCAAAAAAAAAAAAACTCAGAACTTAAGAATGCATAAAAAGAAAATGGGGGAGAACTTCCAGTAAGAGATGCCCTTCCCCCATCCTAAAGACCAGCACACTTCTCAATTCAGAGCCTCCGATTAAGCCTACATAGTACAGCCTTCTTGCTTTTGGGCCAAAAAGTCCACTTTTGGAGGCATGCAAAAAACATCCAAATCAAAAGACTGCGAGATCTCAATCATCAACTGAGCCGAAATCTCAATAAGCCCAATGAAGCAACATTTCAAACCTGCAGCAACATTTCAAACCTGCAAACACTCCCCCTTTGGAAAATCCTTAGGGTGAGAGCTCTCTCCCTCGTGCTTGTTGCAGATGATGGGAACCATACATCCCCTCTAATACCCTTTCTCATAACCCCCCATCCCCCCCAATTCACACACACAAGATCGAAATTTTGAAAATAAAAAATAAAAATCCCTAGCATGTGGAAGTCGAGAGAGAGGCATGCGGAAGGAGGCATCCTAAGATTACTGACAACTTGTTAAGACATAAGAGAGAATTCCTTCAATATAGTGTGGCCGTTGGATTTTACTCTGACACATTTGCTCCCAGTGTCAAGTGTTTGAATGGGCATCAATGAGCACACGGCTTGTCATCGATAAAAGAAAGCCCTAGGCCTGACTGAGGAGATGGCCATCACTAAAGCAGAGTGTCAATGGGAATCCTGGCTAGAGGGCCACTCAGGCGATGAGGCCAGGTGGTATGGGACGCACAATCTTTACGCGTACCAGCCTACATCAGTAGATGTTGACCCAACCTAGGGATGGTGTGCCAAATGGTGGCTATGATACATTGGTATGTAGCGGCGGCTAGCCACGTGCATAGGCAGGCCATGTACTAGGAAATGACCCCTGCTAGAGCCTGGTTCTCCAGGGCAGATAACGAGTTCTAGCTTATAAAAACACATCGATCCTTTTGAAAAGGAAAGTATGTTGAGTCTAAAGAATTACCTTGCTGGATTCTCATCTTGGGGTCGATTATAGGGTGTCCATACTGGCTCACCAACAAACAATCTCACAACCTAGCATAGCATTTCAAGAACAAAAGTTAAAAGGTAAGGAACTTATGCAAAATAAACTTTGTTATTGCATTCCAAAAATAGAAGATTAATAGCAAGTACCTTGATGTAATCATTTGTATCAAGTGTGAACCTGTGATAGATACCAGCTGGCAGAACAATCATATCTCCTTTTTTGGTCCATATACGAAGCCACCGATCATCAAGATCTCGTACATCAAAATAACCTGTACAATGCAGCTGTGATAGGTAGTTACATATGCAAAAAAAATTTAGCCTGGTCTTCAGAAAGAATGCTTATTTATAACAAACTGCATTATGTTAGAACACATAAAACAAAAATTTGCATAGGCCTTGTTTGTCTATATTTACGTCTTCATTCTTTACTCCATCGCACACCAATGGATAGATGATTTGTAATGTGCTGGTTTTTGGAAGCATACATCAACGCCTTGCAAATGCTTCCATAAAAGAATATGCACATAATTTCGTCTGCATCCACACAAGGACCCTGCCATAGACAGTAGGGAGTATCCCCATTGGACACCCTTCCCATCACAGCAGAGAGTATGTGCATTGGCCCTTAAAATCACAGCCTCTTACACTCATGGAGGAATCGAGGCCCCCCCTATTTCTAAAAATGCAAGGCAAAATAACTGTCAAACAGAATTTACTTGATCTATTTTGATTTAACAATAAAATGCAGGAAGCTTGGAGCAGCGTGTGTCCGCATGTGTAAAGTAATGCATACTAACAATGCACTAGTCTAACAGTGCAGCTACTTAAAAAGAGTACCGCTTCCTTCAATGACGAATCGTATTTCCTCATCTGTATGAATGTGTTCTTCAAAAAAACTTTTCAGTTTTGCTTCGTAGTTCATGAGTTTGTCTGGAGCCACATCGCAAATGTCCTGAAACCAATGACGTGATATGATGAGAAGAGAGAAGAATTTAACGTCATAGGAACAATCCCAAGAGACCTCAAAGATCTATCCGACGAGTCTTGAACTCAAGACCTGTTGCTCAAATAGGAGCTGAGATAACCGATGTACCACACTTGGGTGATATAGAAAGGTTATTACAGTTTCCTCATCTTATTCACACACAAACAATCTACCACACTTGGGTGATCGAAAGGTTATTCCACTCCTCTCTCTCTCTCTCTCTCTCTCTCTCTCTCTCTCTCTCTCTCTCTCTCTCTCTCTCTCTCTCTCTCTCTCTCTCTCTCTCTCTCTCTCTCTCTCTCTCTCTCTCTCTCTCTCTCTCTCTCTCTCTCTCACACACACACACACACACATGAGAAGCCACATCAAACATTCATCAGCATATCATTTTTGAACACAGCTTACACAGCTTACATGGTAGGTATATCCCCTCTCTTGTCTAATTTTGGCCAGCTCCGGATCCTGCTCATAGTTATCAGCATCTAACACCCACTGTAATACTCCTAGTTCTGCACATGAAGAGGATCAAATATCAGAAGAAAACTGTGCATGTGAAGGGTTTCTGCCGTCATACAAGCAAAAGGCGACTTCTAACCATAACAACTATTAGGATGCCACTTCTAAACACAATATGGATCATGCTAAACAAGACATCCTAAGGGTAAAAACCGTACAATTTTGTACTTGTATCGACCATCCGTGTTGATCAAGTTCAAAATTACTCAAGACAAACTCATATTTTCAATTGTGTCAGAACAGGGACCAATTGATAGGTTGATTCGAATGCATGATTATGACAGGCCCGCAAAGGATTTCCATACTGTATATCAGAAATAGAAAAAAGGTGAGCTTTCAAAAGAACTAGGGCCCTCCATATCAATTCTCTGCCTAAGGCCCCTGTCACAAGTGAGCGCCTACAGGCCCGAACCACTTAGGTTGCACCCCCTCGCTGTCACACACAGGCAGAGTGGACTGCAGAATATCAACCAACGAGTCTGTAAAGTGCTCTTGTTGCATCCGCGGCATCCAGAGTTCAAGGCCTGTGGGCATCATTCCCACCTTGAGCAGGGAATGTTCACTATCTTGTGTTTATGGGTGAGGGGGTTACCCCAGGCAACAAAAGCCTCTCACGGACTCGGGCCTAAAATTTGTTACCACCAACCAAAGTGCTGAAATACTTCTAGGTCAACAAATTAAGAGATATTTGATGCCCATGAAAGGTAATTGAATTTTCTAGCCATAGTCTGCCTTCTGGAACTATCGCCGTGAAAAAATGAACAACCTGAGAGGCTATAGATGAAAAGCAAAGCAAGCATACCGATCACAGGGCTGCCACGTTCCATTTCAACTGGCTAGAGCCAATCAATGACATTCAGATTAATGATATGTTGGAAAGGCATGTAAATTCCTTAATGCCCTTCAAACAGTATTCAAACAATGGCTTCCAGAAAAATTAATTCAGTAGGCCTACATACAAGGTGCAATAAAACTCCGAAGAGAAAGAAAGGTAAAGTCGCCTTAAGGAGAAGAAAAGACAATAAGAGGTAAGAGATGTAATGAAGCCTGCTCGCTCCATAACCTCTTTATACAGAGAATGCAAAGTCTTTTAACCTTCCATCATCAACCTACACTTTTGCATTTTAGATTTTTTGCAGGACCTAATGCCCTTCAAACCATATCAAAACCATTACATTGATTCACATTGCTGATAATCCGCTTTAGGAAAGATTGTCAACTATTGCTGTCTAAAATCTCGATGTGTTGTTAAGAAAACAGTTTACCCTAGCAATGCAGGAAAATAAAAAACAAGACCTGATTGGCTACTACAGCTGGTCCCAAGTAACTCTTGCATCATTACTTTTCCTCCACATCCCACAATCTGAATCAAATTTTTGCAAAATATACTTAGGCCGTATTCAATAACTTCCAACTCATATTAGCTTCATTGTATAACATCAGTCGTAGTTTAGAGAGTAGTCTAGGCCTCCAGAAATTTCCATAAAAATCATTGTGTATGGATTCAAAACTCTCTTTGAGATTTAGCTAGGTCCTTCCTCCCAATTGAATCTCTTGATTTAAGGACAGAAACTGGATTTTCAGTCATCATGCTTCCTTAGTGACTTAGCCCACCGCTTTTTTACAAAAGAAAGACAATGAATGATAATAAACTCCATGTTAAAGATAAACCATTCACTCCTTACGAGTTACATCCTTGGAAGAAATGAAGACAAGCAACTGTGGCAGCTGGTGGTTTACTATATAATGCTAAAACATAAAGGGTTGCCCTTGAGAAAGCACCTCCAGCAAAGAGAATGAAAAAGAGACAATAAGAATACACCTGCAAGCTTGTCAAGAGAGACATATTGCTTGGGGTCAAGATGATGCAGAAGTCGTTGGTCGTCATCTGAGTCATCCATGTACCATGCTTCCAAAGGAGGCCTCTCAACCTGTTCAATATTTTCAGGAAAAAAAAAATCATCACAAAATACAAATCTGATATGTTTCCTCTCTAAAATGGCTGTATAATTATGAATGAACATATTTCTAATAAAACTTGTTGGGAACGAAACTTGAGAAATGTCATTCTAAGAGAAGAAGAATAGAGGCACATATTTTACCATCAAGAGAACGAGCAAAAGTGATAAAAAGAAATACAAGTTCAACACAATAAGGGGAATAAAAGCGACATATTACAATCATAAATGCCATTATCTTGAGAGAAAACCGAGAAAAAAATTAATGAATGATAAAAATTTTATTGACGAAGAGGGATGGGAGTGTTAGAGATGGGGTATATTAGGCAGGGGTCTCCCAATGTATAGTTATTGGTTACTTTTTAGAATAATTGTGCCTCATGCATGGTCGCGCGTGCACCAGTTATTTGTCATATATGCAACTATGCAAGTGTTTTTGTAACTATGCCGATTTTGGCATAATTGCATCAGAAACATATTACTCCTAACTGGTGCACGCATGACCACTTTTTGAGTCACTACAGAACAATCTAATCACAAGAGGTGTTCTTGAACAGCTCACTTTTCCTTTCCTTTTTTTACCTATGCCGCTGCAAATCGATTCTTGAATGTGGGTCTTTAATTGATCACCGGGACAAACACTCAAACCACTAGGCTACAATCACTTCCACTTAATGACAAAGCCATAATAAAACACCCGATCACAGAGTCAGTGAACAAAGATTAGAGCTTTCGCTTTACAAAAGGGAAACTGAGTAACAAACAATATGCAACGGCTGGATATGCACAAAACCTCTTCTCCATGTCCTTACCATTAACTCCAAATGGTATGATCAAATAAGAAAAATCGGTAAATATGTCATTAGTATACTTCATGATCAAAAGGTATCATTCATGACGACATTTGATCAAATGATCTTCTCATAACTACATGAGTGATCAAATATCATATAACTAATGATATTCAAATGATCATTTATATAATTAATGATCGAATATTCATAATTAGTCTTACATATCATGAAATCAATACTATAATCATGACCAAACCATTTGCGGGGTATAGATAGCACCCCAGCGTAAGGAATAGCACCATTCCTTACACTCCACAACAGAATGGTGTTATTAAAAGTAAGAGTCAGATGCTCGCATTTTATTGCAGCACACCATGGCACATCTCATCATACACACCGCAAAAATGGGAGAAGGCAAACGCCACGCTCTCTTTCGCCCAAGGCAACAAAACCTCGGGTGTACACAAACACGGATTTCACAGACACGCAAATACCAGCTGTCGACCTGGAGAACTCCTATTAGCGTCGCAAAGCTTGGTCACGTACTGGGGCTTATTAGCCTAAGAAAAGAAGAAAAATGTGTAGAAAAAAAAGATTGAAAGCTCAGAAAATCAGCTGCTGACAATGGAGAAGCAGCCGAGAATGCGAAAGAATAGAGAACCCAACACTCCATTACGTAATATATTTCTCAAAGCAATACAAAAGACAGAAGAACATACCTGGGGCGCCATGCTTGCGAGTTGCGAGCTCAGAGAGAGAGAGAGAGAGAGAGAGCTGTGCAGCACCCGACTAAATAAGGAAAGTGAGTGTATTTTTCAAAAAATCACGTGCCGCGACGTACCCATTAAAAACCCATTTTTACAATTTATTTCAAGCAGCAAAATCTGATTTTGTGCGTGTTTGTGTGTGCGCGTTAAATAAGGCAGCCTCCCACTAAGGGGGATTCCTACAAGGCAAGAATCACAAGGGGATGACACGAATATATATTGGCAAGGATTCCTACAAGGCAAGTGCAAACAATCACATGGGGATGACAAGGTAGTGATTGAAATAGTGAGTAGCAAGACCCTCAATGCCTAGACGTACAACGCATATGTCTCCAAACGCAAGCATTGCCTTCCACTACACGAGCGTGCGCGTGCACACACACACACTCACACACACGCACACTTGAGAGGAAAAGAAATAAAAAGGTAGGAAAGTTCATCAATTTAAAAATAGCAAAAGCAAAGGTTTTTCATTGAATAAGGCTGAATTTCCTCGGCATACTTCCCCTTACTATCAAGGGCAATGCCAACAAATACAACGTCAAAGATGCAACAAAGTTGCAAAGCTATGAGGAGTTGATTCAAGACAAGTAGCTGTGACCTACAAGAATCTTTCCAAAAGATTAAGGAGGCTATATCCATTTCTCACCAAAGGCAAAAAACTACTGCTGGCAAGCACAGAAGGGCCTTAACTTTCAAAGAAAATGATTGGGTCTTACTTAAGTTTTCCAAGGCTCGATTGAGGCAAACAACGGGCAAAAATCCTACGGGCCATCAAAACTATTATGCTAAACTAGCAAAAAGATACTATGGTCCTTTCCAAATCTTGAAGCCCATCAATGAGATGGCTTATCAACTCAAGTTGCCCAACCATTGGCTCATACACAATGCTTTTCATGTGAGCCTACTTAAGCCCTACAAAGGAGAGCCACCAAGTGAACCATTATTAAAGACCTTCCCGAAATTGAAGACCAAGAAGAGTGCTACAACCCGAAGCTATCCTTCGGCATGAAGACAAAGTACTACGACATGGTAAGATTATCCGACGGTATCTTATTAAGTTCAAAAATTATCTTTTTGAAGATGCTAGATGGATACAAGGAATACAACTTAAGGGTAGTATGAACCTTGTCAATGCTTACAATGCTACATTAGAGTAAGAAAATGTAAAAATTTATTTTGAATGATGTAATGGAATTTGCCTATTCAATTTGAGAGTAGCGGAATTTAATGAGAGTACTTTCAAGAAATGATTTTGTGAGCATAGCGGGTAGACATAATTGAAGATAGCAACATAATTATAGCAATCAGTTAACTTGGCATGGACAATACTTTTGCAAGAGAGAGAATTTAGAGAACATGACAACAGTTGAGGACCGGTTTTATGTGGAGCCGGTCCCCCCTCCAATAGGCATTTGTATTATGATTTCTCCCATAAAGAGAGACTTGTTACAATACATTCTTTGTGTTCCTTGTGACCTAGGTGAAGCAATGAAGATGGAAAGCTTCATGCATCACCATCATAGCATAACCTAAACTTGAAGAAAGCTTTAACTATACCAAGCCTCAGTTCCAAGACCTCAAACGTTTACGTTCGAAGGTGGAGAGAGCTAGTAGGGAATGAGGGTAGGGAAGAGGAAGAAGAAACATTTCATACGAGAAAGAGCTAGTTCCTCACTTATCATAACTCTTGTGCTAGCATACATAATAGCATAGTAATGAAGAAGAAATAGATGGCAAGCTCAATCATTGAAGCATGGCTCTTGGATGGATTTGCACTCCATAGCCAAGAGTGTTGGTGTAGGCTCTCAACCTCTACTTTCTTGGAGAAGGAGAGGGAGCTCTTGCACTTTGCATAGTACACAATGAGAGTGTTTGTGAGTGTGTGTGGGTGAGTATACCCCCTAAGCACCCCCCTAGCTTGCTTGGGTCGACCCCCCCTTGTAGCTCATGCTTGAAGCTCATTGGACCCCTCCAGGCCTAGCCAATCACAAGCAGGAGCCATTACAAGCAACATGGGTAGCCTTGGGACAAGTGTCCCCCTTTCCCCTTTGAGAGAGAGGACTTGATAAATGCAAAGTCAATTAATTAAATATCCTAAATTATCATTGGACCCCTTGGGTGGCCAACCAATAGGCTTCAGGCACACCATGAGGGCAACGTGGGGAGGAACTTGACAAGTGTCCTTGCTGCCTCTTCAAGCTAGGGCTTCCCTTGTGTGTGTGTGTGTGTGTGTGTGTGTGTGTGTGTGTGTGTGTGTGTGTGTGTGTGTGTGTGTGTGTGTTCTCTCTCATCCCCCCCCCCCCCCCTTGTAGGCTCGCCCCCCTCCTTGTAGGGATATTTTTGACTTTGGATGAGCAAGCCCCTTAGTCATCAAGCATGACTAAGCACTTGAAGTAGGGGGTGTTCCCACAAGCATCTCAGGCAAGCTTCTCAAGGCACCTCAAGCACCTTAATCATGCACCAAATCAAGCACCTCAAGCATGGAGCCAGTCAAGCACCTCAAGCATCTTAATCAAGCACCTCAAGCAGGACAAGCACCTCAAGCACAACAAGCACCTCGAGCTTGGGCCGGGTTCCCACCTCAAGCTCAGCCCTAGCTTACCTAAGGTCAAAGGACTTTTACACACATTATTGGAGGTCTTCAATGAAGCTAACCCTAAGGTCTTATGCTCCATTGGTTAGCCTTGCTCTTGATAGACCATCTCCCATTTGGGCCCCTTTACTATTGGCCCCGTGTTGAGATAGATCTATAAGCACATATCTATATCTTAACACTTGTTCCCATTTATTCTCCCACATTAAGTGATCAATTTAATATGAGAAAATCATTTGGGTTGGTTAGATATTAGATTTTATGACATTACCTCTCTCTTGAAATCATAGTCGTCCTCGACTCGGAGGTAGAAGAGATAAAGCCTTAGTCATTAGTCAATCGTACTTAGCGGGTAGAGGATCCCTTTTTTACCCTACGACATCTTTCCAAGATGGATGACTAATCCATTTGGTGCTTGGGAGACATAGCTGCCGCAAGCATGTCTGCTCTTTAGTCCATTTCATTCTCCCAAAGTAGAGTGACAAATTCTACTTGGTGTTTGAGAGACGTCGTCATCACAAACATGATTCTAAGCATGCATACTAGTTAAATTTGTGCACAATTAAAAAGAGGATTAGTCTTATAAGACAAAAACATGAGTCATTTAAAAGAGAGTTGTACATTTGCTTACTCTAATGTAGTACTGTAAGCATTGACAAGGTTCATACTATCCTTAAGTTGTACTCCTTGCATCCATTTAGCATCTTCAAAAGGATAATTTTTGAACTTAATAAGATATCGTCGGATTATCTTACCATGTCGTAGTACCTTGTCTTCATGCCGAAGGACAGCTTCGGGTTGTAGCACCTCTTCTTGGTCTTCAACTTCAGGAGGGTCTTCAATAATTGGTTCAGTTGGTGGCTCTCCTTTGTAGGGCTTAAGTAGGCTTACATGAAAGGCATTGTGTATAAGCCAATGGTTGGGCAACCTGAGTTGATAAGCCGTCTCATTGATGGGCTTCAAGATTTGGAAAGGACCATAGTATCTTTTTGCTAGTTTAGCATAATACTTTTGATGGCCCGTAGGATTTTTGCCCGTCGTTTGCCTTAATCGAGCGTTAGGAAACTTGAGTAAGACCCAATCATTTTCTTTGAACATTAAGGCTCTTCTGTGCTTATCAGCAACAGCTTTTTGCCTTTGTTGAGAGATGGCTATAGCCTCCCTAATCTTTTGAAAAGATTCTTGTAGGTCACGGCTATACTCATCGGCGGCGAAGATCTTCCCATGTACTTTGAGTAGCAAGGGACTTTTAGGTCTTCCCTCTATGATCTCGAAAGGTGCTTTCCCCGTAGAAGTATGTACAGTATTATTGTAGGCATACTCTACTAGAGGTAAATACTTTTCCCATTGTGAGCGTTGATCTACTTCGGTAACATAAGTCTTGAGTAGATCGAGTATCGTAAGATTGGCTATCTCACTTTGGCCATCCGTTTGTGGGTGATAGGCCGAAGAGAAATTCAATCTTGTTCCTAGATTTTCAAAGAGACCTTTCCAGAAATTACTGGTCATTCTAGGATCTCTATCTGACACGATGGATGTGGGTAATCCATGGTGCTTAAAAATCTGAGATATGAAGAGAGTTTCCATTTGATGTGCCTTAATAGTCTTTTTGACAGGAATAAAATGTGCTTGCTTGCTAAACCTGTCGACTATTGTCCATATTCCTGTATTCCCATGGATAGACTTGGGTAATCCAAGATGAAATCCATGGATATACTCTCCCATGGTGAATTTGGAATAGGCAATGGCTGGAGTAATCCAGGTTGCTTCCCTCTATCATACTTGGTCTTTTGGCATACTACACATTTTGAAACATACTCTTGTATGTCCACTTTCATGGTAGGCCAATAGTAATACGTCTCTACTCCTCAGAGAGTAGGTTGAATACCTCTATGCCCTGCATATGGAGGAGCATGGGATTCATACATAACCTTCTCACGAAGGGAATGGGTAACACATAGCCTATTGCCGTGGAGAAGATAACCATCCTGCAAGGTGAATGGTTCCTCTTTCTTCCCCAAAGCAAGGGCTGACATTATGTCTCTAAAGTCAGGGTCAGTAGCATACTCATCTATCATAGAGGATAGATCATTGTGAGTAGCTATAGACACCGCATTAACTTTTGGTCGTCGTGAAAGTGCATCGGCAACTTGATTGTGCTTACCAGCTATGTGAGCAATATGGAAATTAAATTGCGAAAGAAAATTTGCCCACCTCATTTGTTTGTCGGAAAGTTTGGTTTGCGTCATGAAATACTTGAGACTTTGGTGGTCGGTTCGTAGGATAAATGGAGTCCCCAATAGGTAGTGCTTCCATGTATCTAGGGCATGTAGAACAGCTAAAAGCTCTTTCTCATAAATGCCAAAGACTCGTTCATCACTATTGAGCCTTCGGCTCTCATATGCTATGGCATGCCCTTCTTGAAGCAAAACCGCTCCAAGGCAATCCCCACAAGCATCACATTGGACCTCAAATGGTTTTGAGAGATCCGGAAGCACGAGGACTGGTTGGGAAGTAAGCTTCTCTTTGAGTTTTTCAAAAGCATTTTGCTCCTTAGCAGTCCATACAAACTTAACGTTCTTCTTTGTTAAGTCGTGTAGTGGTCCTACTACTTGAGAGAATTTTCCTATGAAGCGTCTATAGTATGCACACATACCAATAAAGCTTCTTAGCTCATGTAGATTCCTTGGGTTAGGCCATGATTTTATTACCTCTAACTTTGATGGATCCATAAGAATACCATCGTGAGAGATAATATGACCTAGATATTGAATCTCTTGAAGGAAGAATTCACTTTTCTTTTGGTTGAGAAAAAGTTTGTTTTCCCTCAAGGCTTGAAAAATCACTTGGAGATGTTGCTTATGTTCCTCCAAAGATTTGGAGTAGATGATGATATCATCAAAGAACACTCCAGTGAATTTACGATATGGTCTAAAAATTTTCTCCATGAGACGATTGAAAGTAGCTGGTGCATTAGTCAAGCCAAAAGGTATGACTAGATATTCATAAAGACCAAATGTTGTGCGAAACGCGGTCTTTAGGATATCTTCATCCACTATCCTTATTTGATGATAGCCACTCTTAAGGTCAATCCTACTGAAGTAGGTAGAGCCTTGTAGCTTATCAAACAGATCTTCTACCCGAGGCACGGGAAATCTGTTTTTGATAGTGATATGGTTTAGTGCTCGATAGTCCACACACATACGGTATGTACGATCTTTCTTTTGCACTAAAAGGACTGGAGAACAAAAGGGAGAGGAACTAGGCCTCACCATCCCTTTGTCTATCAATTCCTGTACTTGCCTCATAATCTCCTCTTGTTGAGCTTGTGAGACTCAATAAGGAGGTTTGTTAGGTGGTGAGCTTCCTGGAAGGAGCTCAATACGATGGTCATCATCCCCTCGTTTTGGAGGTAGGTCCATAGGGATATCATCGATGAACACATCTTGGAATCCTTTTAGAAAAGTAGACAAGTCTAACTCTTCTTGATTCCTATTATTTTCATTTGATGAAACATTATTAGCTTTTAGAGACTCTTTGACATAAATCATGTACGCAGAAACTGAGCTCTTCATTGATTTATCAAAAGAAAGAGGATTTACAAGTGGAAAAGTGCGACCACGCTCACTAGCATCTATATACATATTCTTTCCCCTGTAGGTGAAGTAAATTCTCCTTTCAGGGAACTTCATGTTGGCAGCCATGCGATCAAACCATGGTGCCCCTAGGATAACATCCTGATGTTGGAGAGGAGAGTGAAGAAGTCTTCTTTGTCGACATAGCTTTGGACATGAAGCCTCAACTTCCCAATCAAGGGAGTAACGGAGGCTTGTTGTCCCTTGAAAGCTGCATCAGCTGTTACTATATCTCCCATCTCAAAAGCTTGAATGCCCAACTTGGTGGCCAACTCTATTGATATGAAGTTGAGAGTAGAGCCAGGGTCAAACAAGATGAAGGCATCATGCTCTCTTACCTTTCCCCAAGCATAGGAGAGTGATGATCCTTTGCAATGAGCATCCTCTTTTGGAGCTTCGATGGTGGAAGCCCTAGGAGTCTCATTGCGAGTATTCTTCTTGGGGCAAGAACGATAGCCATGTCCTTGCTCCCCACACTTGAAACATTTATGGTCCTTGCGAAAAGCTTCAAGATCTTCAGGAGAGAGTTTGTTTTTACCTTTGTAAACTCCCTTCTCCTTGGACCGATTGTTGTTGTTGTTATTGTTGTTGTTGGAAGTGCCTTGGGAATTATTTTGTGCATTGGATTTCCCCTTTGCATCATTTTTATCTTTGTTTTCCATGGGCTTGACATTATGTCTAGCCCCTTGATGGAAATTGATGCGTGAAGCAACCATGGTGTGATGGATTACTTCGGTAATAGTACCAGGCCGTTGAGAGTTAATGTATTCGGCCATCTCTTCAGGTAATTCCGCACAGAATTGCTGTCTTTGCTCGGCAAAGTCTATCTTTTGAAAGACAGTAGCTTTGAGATGTAAATCCCAAAACTTGTCTACATACTTGTTGATAGACTCATGAGAGAGAAGCTTCAAGCCGCGCCATTCGGTAAGAACTTTATCTTTAGTATCGCTTGGAAGAAATTGCTTCATGATGGAAACTAGTAGAGTTTTCCATGTCTTTGGGGCTTCTCCATTGCCACGAAGGCTAGCCCACCATTGACGAGCTGATTTTTGGAAGTGCATAGCTACATGGCGTAGCTTGGAGGACTCTGTGAAGCCCTCGTCCCCAAAGTCCGCATCAAATTGCTGGATGAAGGCCAACACTTTGTCGGTAGCACCAAAGGTGCCATCGTAGGTGAGAAAAGAGATACTCTTTCCTCCCTCCTTGAACTTCTTTAGCTTTTGTGACCTTCGCCATGCAGGAAATGATTTGCAATGTCCTCCCCTCTTGTATTCTCTAGGAGAATAGCCATAACTTTCATCGGAAGAGGAGGAAGGTGAAGAAGGAGAAGAGGGTGACCTCTTCCTAGCCCTTTTCTTCCTTTGTTTCCTCTCTTGCCTTTCAGAGTGATGAGGAGAAGGACTATAGGTTGCTCTTTTCCTCTTGGGAGGAGTAGGCGATCGTCTAGACCGTCGTCTTCGTGGAGCCACCTCTTCAGAAGAACTTAGACTTTCATTGCTTTCTTTCTCTTTGGATTCCTCCTCTCGAATGGGAGAGAGTCTTCTTTTGGGGGTCTCTTCAAGAGGCCTCCTAAGCTCTCTCTCCTCTGGGAGAGGAAGGGAAATTCCATAAGCACGAAATTGTTGAGTAACTTCGGCTTGCAAAGCAGGGTTGCCCATAGCTTGCTGCAACCTAGCGACGAGATAATTCACAAACATGGGAGCATCATCATTAGCACCTTCATGTGCAAAATCAAAGCAATCAATGTTCATTCTACTCTCTTGATTATTGTCAGCCATGTTAACAAAATTTATGTTTATACTTAGTGTATGCTTTGGCAGTTCAAAACCTTAGTTGCCACTCCTCTTAGCCTTTGAAAATCGGCTCTTAAGTATCTACACCCACGGCTCAAAGTGGTTAATTATAGAGAGTAGAGGAGTAGGTCTAACATAGCAGAGTTGCCAAGGGCTAGCTCCTTTCGGACTTCTTATGGCTCAATAATGGTAAAGCCGTAGGCAAGTCTAAAAAGACTCCATTATTAAGTCCAAAGCTCCCGAGGTGTGCACCATCCCCCACATAGTGGGGTTAACAAAACCGATATTAGATCCCAGTTCCACTTACTCTATTATAATTAACAACATCAACCATTTATAGGCTACTTAAGGACCTCTCTTCTTAAGCAAGAAAAGAGAAACCAAATGCTCTAATACCAATGTAATGGAATTTGCCTATTCAATTTGAGAGTAGCGGAATTTAATGAGAGTACTTTCAAGAAATGATTTTGTGAGCATAGCGGGTAGACATAATTGAAGATAGCAACATAATTATAGCAATTAGTTAACTTGGCATGGACAATACTTTTGCAAGAGAGAGAATTTAGAGAACATGACAACAGTTGAGGACCGGTTTTATGTGGAGCCGGTCCCCCCTCCAATAGGCATTTGTATTATGATTTCTCCCATAAAGAGAGACTTGTTACAATACATTCTTTGTGTTCCTTGTGACCTAGGTGAAGTAATGAAGATGGAAAGCTTCATGCATCACCATCATAGCATAACCTAAACTTGAAGAAAGCTTTAACTATACCAAGCCTCAGTTCCAAGACCTCAAACACCTTCGAAGGTGGAGAGAGCTAGCAGGGAATGAGGGTAGGGAAGAGGAAGAAGAAACATTTCATACGAGAAAGAGCTAGTTCCTCACTTATCATAACTCTTGTGCTAGCATACATAATAGCATAGTAATGAAGAAGAAATAGATGGCAAGCTCAAGCATTGAAGCATGGCTCTTGGATGGATTTGCACTCCATAGCCAAGAGTGTTGGTGTAGGCTCTCAACCTCTACTTGCTTGGAGAAGGAGAGGGAGCTCTTGCACTTTGCATAGTACACAATGAGAGTGTTTGTGAGTGTGTGTGGGTGAGTATACCCCCTAAGTACCCCCCTAGCTTGCTTGGGTCGACCCCCCCTTGTAGCTCATGCTTGAAGCTCATTGGACCCCTCCAGGCCTAGCCAATCACAAGCAGGAGCCATTACAAGCAACATGGGTAGCCTTGGGACAAGTGTCTCCCTTTCCCCTTTGAGAGAGAGGACTTGATAAATGCAAAATCAATTAATTAAATATCCAATTATCATTGGACCCCTTGGGTGGCCAACCAATAGGCTTCAGGCACACCATGAGGGCAACATGGGGAGGAACTTGACAAGTGTCCTTGCTGCCTCTTCAAGCTGGGGCTTCCCTTGTGTGTGTGTGTGTGTGTGTGTGTGTGTGTGTGTGTGTGTTCTCTCTCATCCCCCCCCCCCCTTGTAGGCTCGCCCCCCTCCTTGTAGGGATATTTTTGACTTTGGATGAGCAAGCCCCTTAGTCATCAAGCATGACTAAGTACTTGAAGTAGGGGGTGTTCCCACAAGCATCTCAGGCAAGCTTCTCAAGGCACCTCAAGCACCTTAATCATGCACCAAGTCAAGCACCTCAAGCATGGAGCCAGTCAAGCACCTCAAGCATCTTAATCAAGCACCTCAAGTATGACAAGCACCTCAAGCAGGACAAGAACCTCAAGCACGACAAGCACCTCGAGCTTGGGCCGGGTTCCCACCTCAAGCTCAGCCCTAGCTTACCTAAGGTCAAAGGACTTTTACACACATTATTGGAGGTCTTCAATGAAGCTAACCCTAAGGTCTTATGCTCCATTGGTTAGCTTTGCTCTTGATAGACCATCTCCCATTTGGGCCCCTTTACTATTGGCCCCGTGTTGAGATAGATCTATAAGCACATATCTATATCTTAACACTTGTTCCCATTTATTCTCCCACATTAAGTGATCAATTTAATATGAGAAAATCATTTGGGTTGGTTAGATATTAGATTTTATGACAAATGATCAATGTGTTTGTCTTATAAGACTAGTTCTCTCTTTTTATTGTGCACAAATTTAAGTAGTATGCATACTTAGAATCATGTTTGTGATGATGACGTCTCTCAAACACCATGTAGAACTTGTCACTCTACTTGGGAGAATGAAATGGACTAAAGAGTAGACGTGCTTGCGGCAGCTATGTCTCCCAAGCACCGAATGGATTAGTCATCCATCTTGGAAAGATGTCATAGGGTAAAAAGGGATCCTCTACCCGCTAAGCAAGATTGACTCATGACTAAGGCTTTATCTCTTCTACCTCATAGTCGAGGACGACTATGACTTCAAGAGAGAGGTAATGTCATAAAATCCAATATCTAACCAACCCAAATGATTATTTCCTATTAAACTAATCATTTAATGTGGGAGAATAAACGGGAACAAGGGTTAGAATATAAACATGTGCTTACAGATCTATCTCACCATGGGGCCAATGATAAAGGGGTCCAAATGAGAGATGGTCTGTCAAAGAGCAAGGCTACCCAATGGAGCTTAAAAGACCTTAGGGTTAGCTTCATTGAGAACCTCCAAAGGTTAGTATTAAAAAGTCCTTTGACCTTAGGTAAGCTAGGGTTGGAGCTTGAGGTGGTGGGAACCCGGCCCAAGCTTGAGATGCTTGTCGTGCTTGATGGCTAAGGTGCTTGTCGTGCTTGCTGACTAAGGTGCTTGAGGTGCTTGTCATGCTTGCTGACTAAGATGCTTAAGGTGCTTGTCGTGCTTGATGACTAAGGTGATTGAGGTGCTTGTCGTGCTTGGTGACTAAGATGCTTGAGGTGCTTGTTGTGCTTGCCGACTAGGAAGCTTGAGATGCTTGTGGGAACATTACCCAAGATTGAGGTGCTTTGTCATGCTTGTTGACTAAGGTGCTTGAGGGTAAGGTGTTCCACAAAGTCAGCATCCATCCCTACAAGGAGGGGGCGAGCCCTATAAGAGGGGGCCAGAGAGAGAACGCACACACCCTCACACAAGGCAAGCTTGGTACAAAGAAAGCATATAGGACACTTGTCAAGTTCCTCCTCATGTTTCCCTCATGGTGTGCCTAAAGCCTATTGGTTAGCCTCCCAAGGGGTCCAATGATAATTTAGTAGATTTAATTAATTGTTTTTGCATGTATCAAGTCCTCTCTCTCAAAGGGGAAAGGGGGACACTTGTCCCAAGACTACCCATGTTGCTTCTAATGCAGCCTACATGTGATTGGTGAGTCTTGCAGGGGTCCAATGGCCTTCAAGCTTGAGCTACAAGGGGGGGGGGGGGGGGGGTCAACCAAAGCCAAAAGGAGGCTATCTTGGGGGGTATACTCTCCCACACACACTCACACACACTCCATTGTGTGAAGTGCAAAGTGCAAGAGTTCCATCTCCTTCTCCAAGCTAGTTGAGAAGTTGAGAGCCTACACCAACACTCTTGGCTATGGAATGTAAATCCAACCAAGAGCCATGCTTCAATGCTTAAGCTTGCCACCTTCTCCATCTTCATTACTATGCTATTATGTATGCTAGCAAGAAGAGTGATGATAGGTGAGGAACTAATTCTTTCTCCTATGGAATGTTTCTACTTCCTCTTCCCTACCCTCATTCCTCGCTAGCTCTCTCCACCTTTGAAGGTGTTTGAGGCCTTGGGAATGAGGCTTGGGATAGTGAATGCTTTTTGCAAAGTCTATGTTATGCTCATGATGCATGACGTTTTCCATCCTCATTGCATCACCTAGGTCACAAGGAACACAAATATTGTATTGTACCAAGTCTCTCTTGATGGGAGAATCTATAATACAAATGCCTACTGGAGGGGGGACCGGATCCACATAAATCCGGTCCTCAACTGTTGTCATGTTATCTAAACTCTCTCTCTTGCAAAATTATTTTTCATGCCAAGTGAGCTAAATACCATGTTTATGTTGCTACCATCAATTAAGTTCACCCTCTATGCTCACAAAGTATTCTCACAAAAGTGCTTTCTTTAATTTCCTAATTCCGCTAATCTCAAAGTTCATAGGTCATTTCCATTACACTATACCACTTGTAAATTATCTTGCTTTTAGCAAATCAATGAAAAGCTCAATTTCTACGTACATGATTTTTTTCAAAGAGTCCCTAAAAGGTCCTAATGTTTCATCAAATAATGGTAGGAATAAAAAAGAGTTAGATTTGTCTAATTTTCTAAAAGGATTTCAAGATATCCCTATGGACTTACCTCCAAAACGAGGGGATGATGACCATCAAATTGAGCTCCTACCAAGAAGCTCACCTCCTAACAAGCCTCCTTATTGAGTTTCCCAAGCTCAACAAGAGGAGATCATGAGGCAAGTACAAGAATTTGTAGACAAAGGGCTGGTGAGGCCTAGCTCCTCTCCCTTTTGTTCTCCAATCCTTTTAATGCAAAAGAAAGATGGTACATACCGCATGTGTGTGGACTATCGAGCAGTAAACCATATCACTATCAAAAACAGATTTCCCGTACTACGGGTAGAAGATATGTTTGATAAGCTACAAGGCTCTACCTACTTCAGTAGGATTGACCTTAAGAGTGACTATCATCAAATAAGGATAGTAAATGAAGATATCTTAAAGACCGCATTTGAATATCTAGTCATGCCTTTTGGCTTGACTAATACACCAGCTATGTTCATAGTTTAATGGAGAAAATCTTTAGACCCTACCGCAAATTCACTAGAGTGTTCTTTGATGATATCATCATTTACTCCAAGTCCTTGGAGGAACACAAGCAACATCTCCAAGTAATTTTTCAAGCTTTGAGGGAGAGCAAGTTTTTTATCAATCAAAATAAAGATGAATTTTTTGTTCAAGAGATTCAATACTTAGGTTATATTATCTCTCAAGATGGTATCCGTATGGATCCATCAAAGTTGGAGGTAATAAAAGCATGGCCTAATCCAAGGAATCTACATGAGCTAAGAGGCTTTATTGGTATGTGTGCATACTATAGATGCTTCATAGCCAAATTCTCTCAAATAGCGGGACCATTGCATGACTTAACAAAGAAGAATGTTAAGTACTAATGAACTACTAAGGAGAAAAATGCTTTTGAGAAGCTCAAAGAGACCTCCCAACCAATCCTTATGCTTCCGGATCTCTCAAAGCCATTTGAGGTCCAATGGGATGCTTGTGGTGATTACCTTGGAGCAGTTTTGCTTCAAGAAGGGCATGCCATAGCATATGAGAGCCAAAAGGCTCAATACCGATGAACGAGTCTTGCAGGGCATATACGGAAAAGATCTTTTAGTTGTTCTACATGTCCTAGACAGATGGAAGCATTATCTACTCGTTGGGGACTCCATTTATTTTACAAATAGACCACCAAAGTGTCAAGTCCTTCATGACACAAACCAAGCTTTCCAACAAACAAATGAGGTGGACAAATTTTAGAAGTACATCTCTACTCCTCGAAGAGCGAATGTCTCTATGCCCCGCATAGGGAGGATCATGGGAATCATACTACATGACTTTCTCACAGAGAAAGTGGATAACACATAGCCTATTTCCATCGAGAAGATAACCATCCTGCAAGGTGCATGGTTCTTCTTTCTTCCCCAATGCAAGGATTGACATTATGTCTTTAAAGTCAAGCTAAGTAGCATACTCATCTATCACAGAAGATAGATCATTGTGAGTTGCTATAGACATCGTATTAACTTTTGGTCATCGTGAAAGTGCATCGGCTACTTGATTGTGCTTACCAGCAATGTGAGCAACATGAATATAAAATTGCAAACATACAAGAGTATGTGTCAAAATGTGTGGTATGGAAAAAGACTAAGTGTGATAGAGGGAAGAAACCTGGATTACCCCAGACATTGCCAATCCCTAATTCACCATGGGAGAGCATATCCATGGATTTTATCTTTGGATTACCCAAGTCTATCCATGGGAATACGAGAATATGGACAATAGTCGACAGGTTTAGCAAGCAAGCACAGTTTATTCCTGTAAAAAAGACTATTAAGGCACACCAAATGGCAACTCTCTTCATATCTCAGATTTTCAAACATCATGGATTGCCAACATCCATCGTGTCAGATAGAGATCCTAGAATGACGAGTAATTTTTGGAAGGTCTCTTTGAAAATCTAGGTACAAAATTAAATTTCTCTTCGGCCTATCACCCACAAATGAATGGCCAAAGTGAGATAGCCAATCTTACAATTCTTGATCTACTAAAGACTTATGTTATAAAAGTAGATCAACGCTCACAATGGGAAAAGTAGGTCTACCTCTTGTAGAGTATATGTACAATAATATTGTCCATACTTCTATGGGAAAAGCACCTTTTGAAATCATTGAGGGAAGACCTAAAAGTCCCTTGCTACTTAAAGAACATGGGAAGATCATTGCTGCCGATGAGTATAGCCGTGACCTACAAGAATCTTTCCAAAAGATTAAGGAGGCTATATCCATTTCTCAACAAAGGAAAAAAGCTGATGCTAACAAGCACAGAAGGGCCTTAATGTTCAAAGAAAATGATTGGGTCTTACTTAAGTTTCCCAAGGCTCGATTGAGGCCAATGACGAGCAAAAATCCTACGGGCCATCAAAAGTATTATGCTAAACTAGCAAAAAGATACTATGGTCCTTTTCAAATCTTGAAGCCAATCAATGAGATGGCTTATCAACTCAAGCTGCCCAACCATTGGCTCATACACAATGCTTTTCATGTGAGCCTACTTAAGCCCTACAAAATAGAGCCCCCAAGTGAACCAATTATTGAAGACCCTCTAGAAATTGAACACCAAGAAGAGGTGCTACAACCCGAAGCTATCCTTCGGCATGAAGACAAGGTACTACGACATGGTAATATTATCCAACGATAGCTTATTAAGTTCAAAAATTATCCTTTTGAAGATGCTAGATGGATGCAAGGAATACAACTTAAGGATAGTATGAACCTTGTTAATGCTTACAATGCTACATTAGAGTAAGCAAAAGTACATGTTTCTTTTAAAAATGTTTCTGTCTTATAAGACTAATTCTCTTTTCATTGTGCACAAATTTAAGTAGTATGCATGCTTAGAATCATGTTTGTGATGACGACGTCTCTCAAACACCAAGTAGAATTTGTCACTATACTTGGGAGAATGAAATAGACTAAAGAGCAGACATGCTTGCGACATCTACATCTCCCAAGCACCAAATGGATTAGTCATCCATCTTAATATGATGTCATAGGGTAAAAAAGGATCCTCTAGCCGCTAAGAAACATTGAATAATGACTAAGGCTTTATCTTTTCTACCTCATAGTTGAGGACGACTATGATTTTAAGAGAGAGTTAATGTCATAAAATATAATATCTAACCAACCCAAATGATTTTTTCATATTAAACTAACCATTTAATGTGGAAGAATAAATGGGAACAAGGGTTAGAATATAGACATGTGCTTACGGATCTATCTCACCACGGGGCCAATGGTAAAGGGGTCCAAATGAGGGATGGTCTGTCAAAGAGCAAGGCTACACAATGGAGCTTAAAAGACCTTAGGGTTAGGTTCATTGAAGACCTCCAAAGGTTAGTGTTAAAAAGTTTTTGACCTTAGTTAAGCTAGGGCTGTGCTTGAGGTGGGAACCCGACCCAAGCTTGAGGCGCTTGTCATGCACTGACTAAGGTGCTTGAGGTGCTTAATGACTAAGGTTCTAAGGTACCCCATGACTAAGGTTCTTGAAGGGTTAAGGTATTCAAACAGTCAAAGCACATCCCTACACAAGGGGGGGCGAGCCCTCATTGTAGGAGTTAGAGAGAGAACACACACACCATCACACAAGGCAAGCTTGGTATAAAGAAAGCAACTAGGACACTTGTCAAGTTCCTCTTCATGTTGCCCTCATGGTGTGCCTAAAGCCTATTGGTTGGCCTCCCAAGGGGTCCAATGATAATTTAGCTAATTCAATTAATTGTGTTTGCATTTATCAAGTCCTCTCTTTCTCAAAGGGGAAAGGGGGACACTTGTCCCAAGGCTAGCATGCTTGCTTGATATGCACTCTGCATGTGATTCACTAGGCTTGAAGGGGTCCAATGAGCTTCCATCATGAGCTAGAAGAGGGGGTCGACCAAGAAAGATAGGGGCTAGGTTGGGGGGTATACTCTCCTACACACACACAAATCTCGCTACTCTCTCTCTCTCTCTCTCTCTCTCTCTCTCTCTCTCTCATTGCGTGAGGTGCAAAGTGCAAGAGCTCCATCTCCTTCTCCAAGCTTGTAGAGAAGTTGAGAGCCTACACCAACACTCTTGGCTATGGAATGCAAATCCAACCAAGAGCCATTCTCCAATGCTTAATATTTCCATCTTCTCCATCTTCATTACTATGCTATTATGTATGCTAAGAAAGAAGAGTGATGATAAGTGAGGAACTATTTCTTTCTCCTATGAATGTTTCTTCTTCCTCTTCCCTACCCTCATTACCCACTAGCTCTCTCCACCCCTTTGAAGGTGTTTGAGGCCTTGGGACTGAGGCCGGGGATGGTTAATGCTTTCTACAAAGTCTATGTTATGCTCGTGATGCATGAAGCTTTCCATCTTCATTGCATCACCTAAGTCACAAGGAACACAAAGATTGTATTGTATCAAGTCTCTCTTGATGGGAGAATCTATAATACAAAATCTTATTGGAGGGGGGACAAAATCCGGTCCTCAACTGTTGTCAAGTTTTCTAAACTCTCTCTCTTGCAAAAGTATTGTTCATGCCAAGTTAATTGGTTATGTTGCTACCGCTAATTAAGTTCACCCTATATGTTCTCAAAGTAGCCTCACAAAAAGGCTCACTCTAATTCTCTTAATTCCGCTATTTTCAAAGTTCATAGGCCATTTCCATTACACAGTATGCCGTGTTTATTTTTAGGATCCATGAATTGAATTAGATCCTTCTTGACCTAGAGCCTTAAAGGAGGCCTTCTTGAATTTGTGCCTCCCCTTTTCCTCGTATTGCTCCATACACCTAAGCAAGTGTTCTAGAAATTATCCTTTCCTTTCCATACTTTTCCAATCATAGGAGGCATAGATTTTGTGAGGGTGACCTCCTTTTTCCTCCTTATTTTAGCTTGCCTCAATCCTTCGTCTTTGGCATGCTCAGTTTAGCGCCTTCATGCATTCATGCCAAGCATCCTACTTTGGCTTTTGGCTAAACATTTCTCATTTTTTTGGCAAATACATTCCATTGAGAAAAGGGAAATTTGAACGAGACAGGGCTACTAGCCAATTCTCTGGTCAATGTGAAATGTAATCTAATTACAACAAGAGAATGGTATGAAGTACATCATCTACGTAACATTGCCCCTTCAATAACACCTGCATTCAAGATGCTTGTTTATATATAACCCAAATCTATCTAGCCTCGTTGTAGCATAGTTTCCTTGATATTGTCTACTGGATCATTTGCCTTAAATCAACTCCTCATAGCTTTGCAAATGTGCTACATCTTTGACGTTGTATTTGTGGGCATTGCCCTTGATAGGGGATAATAAATATGTGAGCTTTTCAATTAGAGCTTTTTTGAGAAATATATAGTTTTTTTGGTTGGGAGCTTAAGTTCACCTTTCATAGTTAATAAAACTGTTTTTTGTGTGAAAACAATTCTTATATGTATGAGAGTATGCGTGTTTGTGAATGCATGGTTGAACTCATGTTTATATCATAGCAACGAATAAACATGAAAAGTTTCTACCAAAGTAGTGAAACAATATATAATAGGCATGAATGACAAGGAATGGATAGTATATTCTGACTAGATTATTTATGTACCGGGTCTCATCAAACACATAATGATGTCATTGAGAATAAATTTATAGGAAGACACTTGTACAAGGTGGGATGTCTTTTTTAAAAGCATCTTACGAAAAGTCTTACTCCATATGGTTTTACATAAATTCTTACCTCTCAAGATGGTCGTCCCATTAAGATTGATTACTTAAAGCTTAAAAAATGTTCTCTTCCAAGTTTGTTAGAGCAATGAAGAAAGGAGGATTGACAAATTCCAAATAAGTGATTTAGAGAAAAGGCAAGGAGGGGGATCCAAAAGAAGGCGAGTGGGAAGGGACAGATTGATGCAAGGAGGAGATGGGAAAGATGGAAATTTGTGAGTGTTGATATGGTCATCTTAACAGTGGTGCTAAGAAATATGATTGATATGTTCAATGGATGTGTTATCAAAACAAGTTGGGGTATTAGAAGAGCCTCCATATGGAAATGACAACCTTCTGCTATATCAAACCTTCCTCTTTCTTGAAGCTTCCTAATGGTTTCAATAAATCACCTAGATAAACATCAAAAGTAAATGCTTGATCTCAATGACAAAGAGAAAGAGAAAGGCCAACATTGAAAACAAACCTTCCATCCCACCATAAAAAAGAGAAAAACATGCATATTCATCAAACCCACACATACAACTAACTCAACGTTGGACCATGCTCAATTATGCAACACTCAAGTATGCAGTAAGATTACAGATATAGTAGCCATCTTAATGGCACATTTACACATAATAAAATTTTAAATTTTTTAATAATATAATCCCATATAGTGTTTTAGAACATCATGAGATATGACAAAGGCTTGGCCTACATACCTAACAAGGAGACCAACAAATAAAGTCAATGACATGCACCTTGGAAAACATGCATATGAGAAAGGTTAGACATAGGTAGCATTCAGACTACCTATACCATAAGCTATGTGATAGATGTGATTGTTGAAAGGACGCCCTTTCAACAACGTTTCCACAAAGATTCCATTAAGATTTCTCAAAGATTCTGTAAAGATTCCACATGAAGATGGTGATGAAGTAATGAAGATGAAGATGGATGCTGCAACATGAAGATACGAGTTCATGCACGTCATCAAATATCCCGTTATTATTATTTTGAACCATTACGGCTACTTTTGTAATGTTTACGGGAACCTCATATTTTAAATCGGCACTTGTATTTTGTCCGCAGATGCTTGTATAATGAGTAAATCCAACTTAGTTTCTTGTAATTAAGCTCTGTAGAAGCCTAGGGACAATTCAGGTCATTTGGCCGGACATTAGGTTTGAAGGCTTGGTATATAAGCTAAAACCTAAGGCTTTGTAAAAGACACATTACGTTATCTCAATTAATATATAGTCGTGGGTTCTGCAGCACACAGTAGTGAGCTTCACGCACACACACCGTCGCACACACTGCAGGTATGAGAGTAGGAGCGTGTTAGCATCGAGGAGCTCTCCGTGTCGACACAAGCAATGCAAGCTGAGGACCACATCGCGAGCCCGTCTGCTACGAGCTATATTTGGTCGTAAGTACCTCAAACGACATCCGTTCTCAATGATCAAGTAGTCGTTAGAATCAGGGCGAGAAGCTCTTCGTGTTGATGTCTTTGTAGATCAGTTTCGGACACTTTGGAAATTACTGTTTTGAGTCTATCGTGATAGTGATTAGAGGTCTTACAATTATGGTTTTCAGGGTTTAGGTGTTTGGCCATATAGGATATGTCCTTGTGAGTCTTGCCCTCCGATTTCGAGTCATTTCGATATGATTTGAGACTGTTTCGAGCTTTGTAGTGTTTCGTAGGATGCGTTGTCTGTTTCTTTGCTTTATGGTAGTGTTGTGGTAGGATTAGTGACTATAGAGTGTTGTTAGTGTTAGATCAGGTTTGACAACCCAGAGATTGCCTCCATGCCCTAGTCGGGTCAGCTACGTCCTCGGATTGACAGTTTGTTGGTCTGTGTTCTCGCTGTGCTCCATCGTCCGTCGTGGCGTACCCGCTAACATTGGTGCCGTTGCCGGGGACTAAGCGCCTAAACTAGCGTAGACCGCATCACTCGTGTTTGATAGTATAGCATTTCTCTAGAGTTTTCTAGAGTGTTGTCACCATTTGCCTTCTTAGTGGGAAGTCAGAGAGCGGATCTCTTGACTGAGGGATAGCCAGGGAGCCTGCGTCTCGCCGAGGTGGTCCACCATGAGGTTGAGGTATGGTTATATTATTTTGTTGTGTGTTTAGATTAGGTTTTATGGTTTGTGTGTTTGGTTGTGACTTATGGTTGTGAAGAACTTGAAAGAGAAAAAAACGCAAAAGGTAAGCAGGAGGCTGTTTGCTTGCCAGAAAGAAATAACAACCATTCAACCATCCAAAGTAGGACTTTAGGTAGTGTAGGACATCTGATGTTGATCTAGAGCAATTTTGACATGAAAATGTGCTTGAAAACACAAAAGGCGGAATTGTGCTGATTATGGTAAAAGTGCTCTAAAATGGTCGTTTGAAAGCCGATTTGAGTGTTTGTTTTTGCATTGGAGACCTTAAGGTAGGGGAGAAAACACAGATTTGGTCCAATCCCAAAAATAAAAATAAATAAATAAATAAATAAAAACCTAAAAAATCCAAAAAACAAAAATTTGAAACCAAATCTGCAATTTTCAAAAAAAGTTTGACCTCAAGACCTTGTTTTGCATATGCTCTAGAGCTTGTATGTCAAATTTCAAAGCATTTGCATCAGTGCTTGTGCATTCAAGTGGGAATTTGCTTTTTTCGACTGTAAGGAAGTGAACTGTGAAATACTTGAATCCAAAGGAAAAGAAGTCCAAATTGAATGAAACTGTGGGGATAGGCTTCTAAGGGCATTGGGAACCAAACTGTCCAAAAACAGAGAAAAAAAAGTCACTTCCCAGTGGCTCTCTGCTCAGTCTATCACGATAGACTGGTGAATTGGAGATAGATTCACAATCAGGCAAAACCCCTCATGCCACAGGTAAAACACATCAATACAAGGCTGCTCCCAAAAATTGAGTGTACTTGGACACCTGCTTGACCACTAAACCTCAAGTTTGGTGTTTAGAGTCTAAGTTCAGAGACAAATTGGGTAAAGGGACTTGACCAAATTTCCAAACCTTGTGAAACTTGGTATACATTATCTACAGAGGGTAGGGAACACATCTGTGAAGAGAAAATTTGAAAAAAATGTCATTTTAGCATACTTGGTGAGTCTATCGCGATAGACAAAGAACCCAATGATAGAAACCAAATTTTTCAAAAACCTCTGTGGCATAGCTTGGAAAGGTGCTATCAAGGACACATAAAAATTTTGAAGTTATTTGGACATCAGAAAGTGGGTCTAAGACCATTTGAGAGGATTTAGCTTGTAGAAAACACTAGATCTGGTCTAACTGACAAAATAAAAATCCAAACCACTTGAAAATTGGCAAGAGGACTAAGGAGAGGTGTTGGAACACAGTGGTATAGTCAAAGTTCAAGTTTGACCTATAAAAGGGGTACTTACTGAGTCTATCGCGATAGACTCAAAGCAGGGCCAAAGAAATTGAAATTTTCAAAACCCTCTAGAGCATAGCTTGTTTAGCCTCTCAGGAGGTTACACACAAAATTTGGTGGATTTTGGACATTGGGAATTCATCCTAAGTCTATTTTCTAGTGATCAGATAGACTCAAAATTCTAGAGTTGGAGTTAGAGACCTAAGAAAAAGTCCAAAACAAGTGAAAATTGGTGAGCAAGGTGTACAGAGCATAGGGAACACAGTGGTGAAGAGAAATCTGGAAAATTTTAAAAACTGAAGAATCTGCTGAGTCTATCGCGATAGACTGAGGCTTTTTCACAGAAATTGAAATTTTTGAAAACTGACCTTAGGGCCTTGTTCTACATGTTGTTGTGAGCCTATGGTCAAATTTTGAGTAAATTTGGAGTATTGGAAGTGCATCTAAGAGGATTACTTCATAAGATCAGAAAAGAAACTGTTGTTTGATGCAAGTTACAAAGGAAAAGTATTCAAATAGGTTGAAACTTGGTGAGTAGTATCTCAAGAGAAGGGGGAACTCAAATCTGTGAAAACAGTTGAAAACTGTATCCCAGTAACACTCTGGTGAGTCTATCGCGATAGACTTAGAAATTCACTATAGAAAAATCAAAATTCAAATCTGACTTCATATTTGGGTTCAGAAGGCCCATTATACCCTGTACACAAAGTTTGAGTGCATTTGGACATCTTCAAGGGGTACTTGGTGAGCCTATCGCGATAGATAAGTCAAGAAATTTTTTTGAGAAAATCTTTTGAAACCAAGTATACCACTGGGTTTATCATTGCCTAAGGAGTGCACACACTTATTTTGGGCTCAAACTGACCACTTGCAAAAACATCAGATAGAGCACCTTTTCAAATTACATCTCACTGTTTTGGTCATAACTTTCACATACGGACTCCGATTCCAAAACTTTTTTTATCAAAACGTAGCTTGAGAGTAGCACTACAGATCTTAGAGTAAATTGACCAAAATGGTTGGTATAGGCATACATTTTGGTCAGTTTTGAAAAAAATGTTGTTTAAGGCCTCAAAATGCATCCGGAAGTCAGGGGTGTCTAAAACCGACAATTTGAGAGAATTGTGAGAAAACGCTCACGGTTTTGGACATAGTTTTGGATTTTCCCTGACCAAAACACTTGAACACACTGAGAGAGGTATTACTACAGCAAACTAGAGTTGTTAAGCCTAGAAGTCATGTCTACATCAGATCAGACTCAGCTTATACAAGCACATGGATTGCAGGGATAGATGAGCACCCGCCCAGAATAGATCTTCCAAACCTACAATACATAAAGACCAATTTTGTGGAGAGAGTTTGGACGTATAACCATGAAAGTGAAGGACTATATAGGTATATTAATGGAAATCAATTCAACCTTTACAGTTGCTTAGAGCCTTACCCAGATGAGCTGACAGAATACAAGCTCTTATATGTCTATACATACGAGGTCGACCGACAATGGACATCCTTATTTGTTGACAAGTATGGACGAGAATATAGAGCTGTAGAAAGCACAACTCCGCGAACCAAATTAGAGATGAGTGGATATTTGGTCAATGAAGGACCTCAGATACATCCACCAAACACAGGAACCTCCAAGAGAATTCCAAAGAGGGGACCACCACCTGGATTTCCTCCTAGAGCAATAACGAGAGATGAAATGATACCATAGAGGAGTATGGTTCCATACTTTGCACCCCAAAGTATAAGACCATCTCAACTAAGAAAATGGGTAAATAGAAAGTACAATGGCATAAGAGACCCATACGCCCATGTCTCGGCTTTCAAGCAAGTCCTACGAGCAGAACGAGTAGAGGACTTCCACACGTAGTATGAGGGTTTTGGACTTACATTGGAGGACAATGCACAAGCATGGTTTGAACTATTGAACCGGAGAGAGTTCACAACCATTGAGAAAATGTTGGATAAATTTGTTCAAGAATTCACCAAGAGGGGCATAAAAGATAACACCCTTCCTAAGATTCAGGAATTTAAACAAGGCGAAACAGAAACATTGCGACATGCAATACTGCGTTTCAAGCAATATGTTGCTAGATGTCCTACCCAAGAGTTTCCCACACCAGAACGTCAGATCCTATGCTTCATCAGAGGGCTTAGGAATGAGAATCTCCAAAAAGACCTATACGTGAAAGGATACCAAACCTTGGAAGAGGTGACCAAAGCGGCAGTTGACCTAGTTGACAATTGCAAATTCTATGAAGAGGGTCAGAAGAAGATGAATGATGTGAGTGAGAAAAAGAAAACCACTGATCTTGAGGATCAAAGAGGGAATCTAGGACAAAACCAAGTAAATTTTGAGGAGCAAATCATAGAGAATGTGATGCAACGCATCAACCACTCTGAGAGAGTACCAGCCTATAGAGTTTCTCAACAATGAAGGTGCATGACATGTGCAGGGGACCATCTGACGCAACATTGTCCTGACTATAGACCTAAGACTCCACCAGGGTTTGAGCATGTTATGTCTCAACCGCCTAGATATCATCCTGTAGCAGAACAAGTGTTCTTAAGTGACATACCCATAGCTGCTAGAAATGCATATGTGAGTCATGAGCTTCAAATAGAAAGATATGTGGTAGATCAGAGGTCACTTCAACGTCAATATCATGTATTGCCACAACAACCAAGATATCCATGTGACAGATGTGGTAGTAGTGATCACTTGATTAAGGATTGTCCACACCATGATATCATGATAAATGTATATTGTAATGAGTGTGCAGTCACACATATGATTTTGGATTGTCCTAAGAATCCAAGAAATAAAGGTAAAATGCAACCACATGTTACCTTTCCTTCTACCAGCAAATCAGAGAAAGAACGAGCCGCAACAAAAGGAGAGACGACAACAACAACAGAGCAAGAAACAATTGCAAAAGAACAGGTGTTTAAACAACAAGAAGATGAAAGTAAGCAAGTTGCTCCAGTAAATGTTGTCACAAGAGCACAAGCAAAAGTGCAAGAGCAGAAGCCTACAGATGGAGAGACTAGTAGGAGTTCCAAAAGCAGTAGAAACTCTAGACGAGCAAGAAGGACTAGAATGAAAGCGAGACTAGAAAGGGAGAAAGGAGAAGAAAAGGCTGTTACAGCTGAGTTGGAAACAACTCAAGAGCAACAGACACAGCAAAGGGAAGCTGGAACCCTTAAACCAGCTGAAGCACCCAAGAGTGCTAGTTCAGGAGGATCTATCCTAGTGGACAAAGTGAGCCTTTAGACGCGATTTTACAGGCTTATGAGGCTAGATTGGCAAATAGACAGACCTTAGAACAAAGATGGATGACTTATCCTTATCCTGAACGAGAGAAGCAGAGGCTAGAAATGTGTAAGCAGCTCATTGAAACTGCTCAAGCATTGCTAGAACCACCTCCACCAGAAGTGAAGGATAGGATAGTCACCCCAATGCACAAAGATGAGAGCATTCAAGTAGACGAATTGCCTAGAGAATAAGTGGATCATAGGGAAGAACCACTGCCAAGGTCCCAAGACTCGAGGGTAGTCCAAAATACAACAGATGAATCAATGAGGGATTTTCCACCCTATGTTCCTATAGTTGAGGAGCAGTGGCCAGAGGAGTTATGGAAGGTTGTCCGAGATGCCCAAAAAAGAGAAGAGGATGTTGGACTAGCACCATTTCCTGAAATCACATTAGATAGACCACAAATGAGTGTTGATGCGAGGTCATATCATGGTGATGTAGGATCGATAGCCTCTGAAGACGGTAGACCTGCATCGTTAAGAACTTTTCCACAGTACATGGGAGATTTTGAGGCAAAGTCTGAGATTGTGAGAGTTCCATCACAGAGGCTAGGAGGGACAAACGAATTGGACACAAAAATTTTTATTGACTTGCTATCCACTCCAGTGAAGTGCACAATTACGTTGGTAGAACTTTTGAAAATCAGGCCAAGTATGTGGACGGATATAGGAAAATGCTTGGAAAAAATTGGGATCAAAAGACTGTTAAGGTTTTTGGAAAAAGATCTAGATGAGATCAAAAAGCCTAGATCAAATGTAAGACTGGTACCTCTGAACAAAGTAGGAGAGTACTGTGAAGGAGAAGATGGTAATGCCACTTTGCCTATCGAGTACAATGGGATTGAAACGAAAGCTATACTTGACAGCGGAGCAGGAATTGCCATAGTAACAAAACGAATATGGGAGAAATGGGGTAGGCCCGCCTTTAGAACAACCAGAATAAATTTAAAGTTAGCGGATGGGCATGTGAAAAGACCCATGGGATTGCTAGAAGCAATAGTGGTGTCTTCTTGTGGTATAGAGTATGCGCATACTTTTGCCATAGTTGACTTTGGCAAGAAAAATAACTATGAAATCATCCTTGGAAGACCATTCATGAGACAACTCAAGATGGTACAAGATTGGGGTTATGATTATCTATATTTGAGACATGTTGAAACCACAACATGTGTAAATATGAGAAATCATAGTTACCAAGATGTAACTAGAACGCCCGTGGAAGATTTTGATTCTGCAACACAAAGTGGATCAACAGACCATCTGTGGATGGGCAAAAAGAAATAAATCTAGATGTGCGGAGCATCGGAGTGTAGTGACTTTGGGAGAAATGAGAATGCCTTAGAGAGGGTCTTAGAAGATGATGCTTACATAAGAGAACCTTTTCCGGAAGAGGCGTTAGAACTGCTAGAATGGACTCAGATATTGGCTACTTTGGATGTCTGTGTTAATGAGACCACACCAACAAAATTTTGCGATGAGAATGGGTATGACATAGTCCCCTACTACATGCTAAGGGTTATGTGTGAGACAGATGAAGAATCTGAGTATGATGAACTCAAAGTCAAGACAAATGACTCTATGGGTGATCCTGCTTGTGATTCATATAATGAAGGGTCAGATAGGCAAGAAGTGAATACCTCAATGATGTCTACAATATCATTGAGTGGTATTGCTACACTTGCTACAACGGAGGGAGGTATGAAAGCTATCCAAAGTGCTAGATGCAAATCACCACCACATGATGTATCTCTCACCACTAGAACCTCAGACGACAAGGAGTCCAAGCCAAAGATTGCTCAAGTCACTCAAGAGAACACAAGCAATCTAGTACCAAAGAAGATCACCTTTTTGCTAAGTGCACAAGACGGAGTCAAGATGAATTTTATGGTAGAAATTGATACAAATTCCACAACTAATGTCATGTCATATGGCATGTGGTTACTTCTAGGTAAGCCAAAGCTTTATGATATTCAGATAAAGGTAAATCTCTCACCTGAAGTAGATGTTATAAGTATGGGGATTGCAGAAGCTACTCTCCAACTACACTCACAGAATGTCAAAGAAAAATTATTGGTGGTAGATTCTCGACAAATGGGAACACACTTGATTTTGTCCAAGCCATGGGCACAAGTCTTTGAAGACGAGCTTGAATCTTCAACAATGGTCATCATGACAAGCAATCAAGTGGCAACAGAGGTCAAGCCTACAACAATTCAAAGATTCTTGGCTATTGAAAAAGGAAAAGCTAAAGTAAGCCCACAGTCTCTAGCCCAGCCAATGCAAGTGCAAGACAAAGCCTCTACATCAAAAGCCAAAACATCAAGAAAACAATGGAAACCCAAGCAAAAAGTCTATCAACCAAAGTTTCCATCGCTCGAAAGTCTCCAAAGGAAGTCAAAATAGGTCAACCAAGTGCTAGTATCCAAGGCACAGATTAAAGTTAATGATCCAATTTGGATACAATCACAGGAACAACCTCAACAAGCAAAGGTAACAGGATGGATCACATCAAGCGAGTCAATTATTGCACAAGGCTACAAGAAAGGAAATTCAGATGTTTGGGTCAACAAGCCCAAGATAACAGCCTGGCAATATCCATCCCATGACAACCACTCAGTCAGGAATCAACAAAGCCGTCAACGTAAATCACATAACTCAACCAAGAGAAAGGACAGGTACAAAAAGCAAAAGAGAAGGTCTTCCACTGGACAAACCATACGACAAGTCTGGGTAATGAAATCAGAATTCTACCAGACTACCCAACAAAGTCAAGTGAAGATCACCTCCAAGCAAGTCCAAAGATTCATTCCAGTTGAGTTACTCAAAGCACAAGGATTCTATGAGGGTAACTTTCAAATCTGGTTACCTAAGGTAGTAGCTTATCAAGGAATCACCTAGAAAAAGCAAGAAATATCAAGAAATGAAGAACATCCACCCGCTACACCCAAGAGTACTACAACCTATAGATGGATCCCTCGTCAATTACTACAAGAGCAAGGCTTTTACAAAAGTAACAGCCATATTTGGAAAATTAAAACAAGGTACCATCAAGTCAAAGAAGAAACAAGGCAAGTGGTAAAGGAGATCACACCAGGCCCAAGAACAATGTGGGTTCCAAAATCCGCGATTGAGGCTCAACAACAAGAAAGATACACAACTCCTTTACAGCCTCTTAACAACAAAAAGACAGCAACGATAAATGCGGAGGTCACAATTTTGAAGAACACTATCTGGAAGAAGAAGACTTCATCAACCATTGCTTCAACATCATTACCTGTCTCATCAAGCGACCACAATTTGCTACCAAGGAATGAAGAGCAGATATATGCTAATGTATTGGACAACATGGCATCTCAAATAGAAACTAACGAGAAAGGCCTAAACATCAAAAGCATATGGAATTGGATTTCAGGCCGCGATCAGGTAAGTCCAAGTCACCATTAAACTTACATGGCATAAGAGTCTAGAGTCGGGCAGCTGAGCCACTAAATGAGCGAAGTGTCAGACCCAAGCTTCAAGTTAATATTTTTCTGTGGTCTATGAGTCTAGCTAATAGGTATAAGCTCAAGCTGGAGAGTTGAGCATACATAAAGTCATGTCGCTCATGCTGGAAGAGGTGAGTATAAGAGTCAAAGTCCATATAATATATAAGGTGGAGAAGGCGGAGTAGTCAAAACAAAAACACTCACGCACTTGACACAGTGAGGAAGAGTGGAGAAACCTCAACAACAAAAACCCTTCTTGTGATTAGTGAAAGCTTTTGAAGCACTCATGCTATATGTTTTGCTCGCTACGCTAACTCCATGAAGAACCCATCAATACTCTTCTCTCGCACCGCATCTTGTTTAACATGCATAACTCTGTGCAAGCATATAGATGTCCCATCATTGGACATATGCATTAGGCACTCTTTTTTATTCCACCCATGCACTTACACAAACAAATGACGATGACCAAGTGGAAACAGGTTTTATAAGACTTTGCTCAACAGCAATGACTCTGACTTCAAGCTACTAACACTTATCCATGTATATCAAGTCCATACTAGTAGCCATATGGCCATATGTACTTTAACTCAGCATAACTCTATAACATCAGAACCTAAGTACATATAGCCTCGCATTTAATTATGACTAAAGACATTTTTTCCCACTGAGTTTTTCCCTTTAGTCTTATCCAGGTATTCAAGACCTTCATTTTGTATATACACTACATTTTACTTTTACTCTTTTATTTTTATAACAACAAAAACAAGAAGAACCACGATATCCCCACACTACTAATTGCAAATCTACTGACAAGTCAAAAGGGAGAGGCCAAAAAACAGCTTGACAAAGCTTCAAGTCAACTTACAGGTACGACTGCCAGATAACAACCACATGAAAAGCAAACTAGAGCTACAATGACAACGAACTACTGCACCAACAAGTCGATACAACCTCATGCAATTCAAGATACAACAACCAATAGGAGGGGGAGATTTCTAGGCTTCAGATACACTATAGGTACAACTTCAAGGCAACTTAACATCATGCAAATCAACCAGCTGCAGAAGAGGCTGCCACAACAACTTCAACCAACACCAAGACATCAAGAACTCGTCAAGGCCAGCAAAGACATAGGGTCTTGTCGGGGACGACAAGAATTTGGAGGGGGAGAGTTTTGAAAGGACGCCCTTTCAACAACGTTTCCACAAAGATTCCATTAAGATTCTGTAAAGATTTCACATGAAGATGGTGATGAAGTAATGAAGATAAAGATGGATGCTTCAACATGAAGATACGAGTTCATGGACGTCATCGAATATCCCGTTATTATTATTTTGAGCCATTACGGCCACTTTTGTAATTAGTTTACGGAAATCTCATATTTTAAATCGGCACTTGTATTTTGGCCGCAGATGCTTGTATAATGAGTAAAGCCAACTCAGTTTCTTGTAATTAAGCTCTGTAGAAGCCTAGGGACAATTCAGGTCATTTGGCCGGACATTAGGTTTGAAGGCTTGGTATATAAGCTAAAACCTAAGGCTTTGTAAAAGACACATTATGTTATCTCAATTAATATACAGTCGTGGGTTATGCAGCACACAGTAGTGAGCTTCACGCACACACACTGTCGCACACACTAATCACATTGCAGGTATGAGAGTAGGAGCGTGTTAGCATCGAGGAGCTCTCCGCGTCGACGCAAGCAATGCAAGCCGAGGACCACATCGCGAGCACGCTTGCTACGAGCCATATTTGGTCGTAAGTACCTCAAACAACATCCGTTCTGAATGATCAAGTAGTCGTTAGAATCAGGGCGAGAAGCTCTTCATGTTGATGTCTTTGTAGATCAGTTTCGGACACTTTGGAAATTGATGTTTTGAGTCTATTGCGATAGCGATTAGAGGTCTTACAGTTATTTTTTTCAGGGTTTAGGTGTTTGGCCATATAGGATATGTCCTTGTGAGTCTTGACCTCCGATTTTGAGTCATTCGGATATGATTTGAGACTGTTTCGAGCTTGTAGTGTTTCATAGGATGCGTTGTCTGTTTCTTTGCTTTATGGTAGTGTTGTGGTAGGATTAGTGACTATAGAGTGTTGTTAGTGTCTAGCTCAGGGTTGACAACCCAGAGATTGTCTCCATACCCTAGTCGGGTCAGCTACGTCCTCGGATTGACAGTTTGTTGGTCTGTGTTCTCGCTGTGCTCCATCGTCCGTCGTGGCGTACCCGCTAACATTGGCGCCGTTGCCGGGGACGAAGCGCATAAACTAGCGTAGACTGCATCACTCGTGTTTGATAGTATAGCGTTTCTCTAGAGTTTTCTAGAGTGTTGTCACCATTTGCCTTCTTAGTGGGAAGTCAGAGAGCGGATCTCTTGACTGAGGGATAGCCAGGGAGCCTGCGTCTCGCCGAGGTGGTCCACCATGAGGTTGAGGTATGGTTATATTATTTTGTTGTATGTTTAGATTAGGTTTTATGGTTTGTTTGTTTGGTTGTGAGAACTTGAAAGAGACGCGACGGACGATGGAGCACAACAAGAACACAGACCAACAAACTGTCAATCCGAGGACCTAGCTGACCCAACTAGGGCATGGAGGCAATCCTGGGTTGTCAACCTTGAGCTAGACACTAACAACACTCTACAGTCACTAATCCTACCACAACACTACCATAAAGCAAAGAAACAGACAACGCATCCTACGAAACACTACAAGCTCGAAACAGTCTCAAATCATATCGGAATGACTCGAAATCGGAGGGCAAGACTCACAAGGACATATCCTATATGGCCAAACACCTAAACCCTGAAAACCATAACTGTAAGACCTCTAATCGCTATCGCGATAGACTCAAAATAGTAATTTTCAAAGTGTCCGAAACTGATCTACAAAGACATCAACATGAAGAGATTCTCGCCCTGATTCTAACGACTACTTGATCATTCAGATCGGATGTTGTTTGAGGTACTTACGACCAAATATAGCTCGTAGCAGGCGGGCTCGCGATGTGGTCCTCGGCTTGCATTGCTTGCGTCGACGCGGAGAGCTCCTCGATGCTAACACGCTCCTACTCTCATATCTACAATGTGATTAGTGTGCGCGACGATGTGTGTGCGTGAAGCTCACTACTGTGTGCTGCAGAACCCACGACTGTATATTAATTGAGATAACGTAATGTGTTCTTTTCAAAGCCTTAGGTTTCAGCTTATATACAAAGCCTTCAAACCTAATGTCCGGCCAAATGACCTGAATTGTCCCTAGGCTTCTACAGAGCTTAATTACATGAAAGTGAGTTGGCTTTACTCATTATACAAGCATCTGTGGCCAAAATACAAGTGCCGATTTAAAATATGAGGTTCCCGTAAACATTACAAAAGTGGCCGTAATGGCTCAAAATAATAATAACGGGATATTCGATGACGTCCATGAACTCGTATCTTCATGTTGCAGCATCCATCTTTATCTTCATTACTTCATCACCATCTTCATGTGGAATCTTTATAGAATCTTTGAGGAATCTTAATGGAATCTTTGTGAAAATGTTGTTGAAAGTGCGTCCTTTCAACAGTGATAGTTCGGGATGGGGAAAAAAAAACTTGACGACATTCTATACCTGCCATGATAATCCCACATGTAGGATCTAGTCGCATGTGCTGCTCGTCATGCTCCTTAGCCGGTTTCCAAGAGGTAACGTAGAGAGAGAGAAAATGCAATCACATCACCTTGTAAGCAGCATTTGGACCTCATGAGCTACAAGATACGCAATAGTCGCCTTGCATGAAGTGAGATAATCATTTGGCAAATGGAAACCGGGTGACAGGGTAGACTCGCTACTTGGCAACCTCACATGACCACACTCATAGTGTTTCATAACAACATGAGCTACTACAAAGGAGGGCCCACATAGCTAGCACAAAGACTAAGGACCTGGCCGTGTGGCCAGATATCCTGCCTTTCAGGCGATTGCTAGCTAATCAAGTAGAGAGAGAACGAAGCCATTGAAGTTCTGTCACTTCATTTAAAACGTCAACTTTTTTTTCTCTTATGCCCTCGAAATCAATGGGAACCTCAACAAATTGCAAAAATTGCCTTCATTTGGACATAGCCACAAGGCAAGAATCCTACCACAATAGCAAACTCCTTTCACGACCTTCCCTAGCAGCTATTACCCCAACCTATCTAACGTAATCATGGGACTCCATGGCTACCAGCAAACAAGACAGGCGGGCTACATAGAGGGTGGAAGCGACTTGGCCTTTGCAAGTTAGGCTTAGGATCTTGAAGTCAATTCTTATTCCCTACTTTCTATACTTTCTCGTATTGGTGGACTAGTCTGCTAGAATGCTCCAAAAATGTACTTTTTTGATGTCCAAATTTCTATGGAATACTCCAAGGGATGTATCAACATTGGTTGCATGGGATTAATCAACACTACATTATGCTATGGGGGATTTAATATTTTAAATCTAAAAGCACATGTAATGGAAATGGAGCTTACTCTCATCAAACATGTTTTGCATACTAATACTGATTTATGTTCTTTTTTGGAAAGTGATGGTGGATGCTTTATTTTTTTACTCTCATTGTACTTGGTTTCTATCTACTTGGGATAAATTCTTCATTGTCGCTCCTATCAAAACTTGTTCTGATGTATCAAATATGTTTCTTAAATCTCAAAAACAAATGGGCTCCTCTTTGGTATGCCAAGGAAGAGCCAAATACACTAGGGACTCCATAGGCTTAGAAATCTATTTCAGAGTTTTGTATTTAAACTTCCACGTGATGTGGTTACTTAGGATGGGACTCATTCCCTAACCATAAATAAATTTTCACACCTTTCCCTTTTCTCCTCTAGGGCATGTTTATGCCACCCCCCCCCCCCCCCCGCGAGCCCCCGATCATTAAATGTTGTAGGGTTGGCCATGAGTTCAATGGTCTCAATATACACCCTATTGTGATCACAGTCTTGTGTGAGGTAGTAAGTGCAAAGCAAGCTTTTGTATCATGTGGACACAGACAAACATGATAGGCTTTGTCTAATTTCCATAGAATCAGAGAAGGAGAGAAACCTCATGCAACAAGGTGGAATATTTCTTGGACCTAATTGTGTTAGAAAATATAATGTTTAGATAGTCTACATATAAAGCTTAAACTAGAAAAGATCTAAATTTCTTGGAAAAGCTCTAAATCAAAAGCTTACAAAAAAATCACACTCCCCTTGATAGTAAGGAGGGTGTATGCCGAGGAAATTTCATCCCCTATTCAATGGAAAACCTTTGCTTTTGCTATTTCTAAATTGATGAAATTTCCTAAGCTTTTGTTTCTTTCCCTCTCAAGTCTCTCTCTTTCTTTGTGTGTGCGCGCACTGGAAGTCAATGCTTGTGTTTGGAGATAAATGCATAGTTTCCTTGACATTGTATGTTGGATGGTTGGATTTGCATTCCATAGCCAAGAGTGTTGGTGTAGGCTCTCAACTTCTCAACTAGCTTGGAGAAGGAGATGGAGCTCTTGCACTTTGCACTTCACACAATGAGAGTGTGTGTGGGAAAGTATACCCCCCAAGCTAGCCCCCTTCTTGCTTTGGTTGACCCCCCCTTGTACCCCTACAAGACTGGCCAATCACATGCAGGATGCATTACAAGCAACAAGGGTAGTCTTGGGACAAGTGTCCCCCTTTCCCCTTTGAGATAGAGGACTTGATACATGCAAAAGCAATTTATTTAATCTACTAAATTATAATTGGACCCCTTGGGAGGCTAACCAATAGGCTTTAGGCACACCATGAGGGAAACATGAGGAGGAACTTGACAAGTGTCCTATATGCTTTCTTTTTACCAAGCTTGCCTTGTCTGAGGGTGTGTGTGTTCTCTCTCTAGCCCTCTCTTGTAGGGCTCACCCCCTCCTTGTAGGGATGGATGACTTTGTGGAACACCTTACCCTCAAGCACCTTAGTCAGCAAGCATGACAAAGCACCTCAAGCTTGTGTAATGTTCCCACAAGCATCTCAAGCTCCCTAGTCGGCAAGCACGACAAGCACCTCAAGAATCTTAGTTAGCAAGCATGACAAGCACCTCAAGCATCTTAGTCATCAAGCACGACAAGCACCTCAACCTTGGGTCGGGTTCCCACCTCAAGCTCAGCCCTAGCTTACCTAAGGTCAATTACCTAAGGTCAAAGGACTTTTTAACCTAAGGCCTTGCTCTTTGACATACCATCTCTCATTTGGACCCCTTTACCATTGGCCCCATGGTGAGATAGATCTGTAAGATCATGTCTATATTCTAACCCTTGTTCCCGTTTATTCTCTCACATTAAATGATTAGTTTAATATGAGAAAATCATTTGGGTTCGTTAGATATTAGATTTTATGACATATAGTATGACTAGACTCACTAGCGTCTATATACATGCTCTTTTCCCTGTGGGTGAAGTAGATTCTCCTTTTAGGGAACTTCATGTTGGCAGCCATGTGGTTGAACCATGGTGCTCCTTGGATAACATCCTTATGTTGGAGAGGAGAGATGAAAAAGTCTTCTTTATCGATGTAGCTTTGGACATGAAGCCTCAACTTCCCAATTAAGGGAGAAACGGAGGCTTACTGTCCCTTGAAAGCTACATCGGCAGTTACAGTATCTCCCATCTCGAAAGCTTGAATGCCCAACTTAGTGGCGAGCTCCATTGATATGAAGTTGTGAGTAGAGCCAGGGTCAAGCAAGATGAAGGCATCATGATCCCTTAACTTTCCCCAAGCATAGGAGAGTGGTGATCTTTTGCAATGAGAATCTTCTTTTGGAGCTTCAATAGTGGAGGCTCTAGGAGTCTCATTGCGGGCATTTCTCTTGGGGCAAGAACGATAGCCATGTCCTTGCTCCCCACACGTCACATCCCCTCTGTTCTTGATCATTTTACTCACTTATGGAGGCATGCGATACTTTTTATAATTACTTGAGGTGATGCTCTAGGAGACCATAGATAGCATGTACGTTGTATGACTCGTCCACATTGTTTCCTACTTTGTGCAATGTTCTTTAGGGCTAGTATATCTCCAATATATTGTGACAGTCACTTTACGTAGTGACTTACTTTCAATGTAATCTATCCATGCATTTAGATCCACGATTAGTCTCTTGCTCTTATAATGGCTAAATACCCTTGTGCTCAATCTTTGGATGGCTTAGGTACTTACAATTGGCAAGATTCCATGGCTTAAATACTTACAATGGGTAATATTACATGAAGAATGATTGTTTTATCAGTTGTGTTTGCTTGGTTCCAATTGAGTTTGCTTGATTGTTTGACCATTTTGAGTTCGCTTGATTGAACTTTGTATTGTCAAAATATATCACATTAGCTTGAAATTTTTTGTCATGTTAATGAATATATTTTTTCTCATTTCTTGCTTACTTTTTTCTATTTTGTCATTGGTGCACATTTGATGTAGATACTCCATACATCATGACCGGCAAACTCACAAAACTAGAGTTATTGTTTATAGAGGAGTTTATCTGCCTGAAGCTTCATTGTGCTTGAGAGATTTGGCAAAGCATTCGGTGGCATAGACATGGTAATAGGAGGCCAACTAGAAAATGAGTCCTCACAAATATTTGGCCAAGTAGTGAGAGTTTTTGACTCCCTTGAGCTAGCATAAGGACTTGACCATGCTTTATACTTGCATAAAGATGGTAGAGGCTCTCTACGACAACTAGAAGATAAAGGAAAACCACCCACACACTGAAGACCAGCCTCGTATTGGTGTCGAGGCCCAATCACAAGTGGTGGTTGCAGTAGCACGATCAACACTAGATACAGGAAACCTTGTCTCCCGTATGCTCTGTATCTTTTGTCATGCCTACATTGAGTACATACCAGCTACTAATGTTGGTGAGGATAGATTTTGCATCATACTAAAGTAACCATGCTTGAAGATGTATTTTCATATGATTTTTATGCAGAAAAGGTTGTGAAAGGGGACCAAAACCTAGGGAGAAGGATACTAAGTGAGCTCCCCCCCTCCCACCCCTGCCATTCACTACCAGCAGATACCACCCATTGTTGCCTCTACCACCGGTGGCAAGTGGTACTTTTTTTGAGCCACTATAACCCCTCTTGCTCCTCCACATTGCACCACCAACTTCCAAGCTCTCCCTCTCTCTCTCTCTCTCACACACACACACAATCTCTCATGATTTCTTTTTCCTCCCTCTCCTTTGTTTCTCCCTTCTTTCTCACTATGCCTCTTCTCTCTCTCTCTCTCTCTCCATCTCTCTCTCTCTCTCATGATTTCTTTTTCCTTCCTCTCCTTTGTTTCTCCCTTCTTTCTCACTATGCCTCTTCTCTCTCTCTCTCTCTCTCTCTCTCTCTCTCTCTCTCTCTCTCTCTCTCTCTCTCTCTTTAATCAAATAGAATTTGGTACTATATATTTTTATTTATTTTATTTTTTATTTTAAAGCAAGACCTCAGGCTTGCGGGTGAGCCCATATTGGCTCTATGGTTGGGAGATGAGCCTAATGTCTACCCATTACGTGTCTAGGAGTGAGTCTCATTTGCGATTCTGCATGCACACCCGTACTCATGTGGGCTCATTGGTATGGAACACTGGCACTTACGATAGAGGCTAGCCCAGTGGTTGCAGGTCCTCAAGCTCTGGAGTGAGCCCCTATTGGCTCTATGGTTGGGAGTGTTGGGGTGGTAAAGCCCAATGTACCGCACATAAGTGTTGGGCGGCCGGAGACTAACTGGAAACTAACACTGACCATTCATTCTACATATAACAATAAGGACTCATAACCCTAACACTATTGTGTTTGGAGTCCACCCAAACCTGTGTCTCATCTCTTCTCCATGGTTGCACACACACACACACGCTCTTGCACACGCACTTCAACTAGTATCAGAGCTCAGGGATTGGGAGTACCATTGGAGCTCAGCGGGGAAGCAGGAAGAGAAGCAGCAAAAACTGCAGCACATTTTTGCAGATCTATTTTGGCCTATCAAAACGTCTTCATTCAAGCCGATTCTCTCGCTTCTAGATTGATTTTTGTCCTCTTCAACTTTGCAGAAGAAAGTTTTCTCAAAATCTTCACTAATTTTGAGATACGTCACTCAGATTGCCTGTAGGTCATCATGAAGTACAAGCTGCACATTTTTAAAGATCTGTTTTGACCTGTATTTCATGTCCATTCTCGAGTTCCCAATCTTTTTTGCGTGGTCTACAACTTTGCAGAAGGAAGTTTCTGCAAATTTTGCACGGTTTGAGAGATATTCAGTTTAGACAGTAGGGTGGTCTACCTTTGCCGGTTCTTCTTCGTACTGGTTTTTGTTGCAGACTCTTTTTTGCAATCTCTATCACATGCATATTTGATTTAAGATCTTGAGGGTCTGTTAAATCAGACAAACCGCCACAACGGTTATAGAAAAGGGTTTCTGTGGTTGATGTAAGATCTTATGTGGTTTATGTATTGTGATGGACATATGCAAAGCCTATTGTTGAGGGTCATGGTAAGGTTTTATTGAGCTGCGGGATTCTCAAATGTGGAGATCCTTTCAGTGATACAGGTTTTGGAGGAGCCCCCGAGATCCCCATAGTTTTGGCATCGACATAGGATGTATGTTTATGCGGTTAGTGCTGTTAGGAAATATGATGTAGCTAAGTAGATAATTGAGTAGATTACTTAATGGAGAGAGATAATTTTCACACACAAGAGATTAGAGAGAGAGAGAGAGAGAGAGAGAGAGAGAGAGAGAGAGAGAGAGAGAGAGAGAGAGAGAGAGTGTACACACGATATACGTGGTTCACCCAATGTGGGCTACCTCCACGGGAAAGCAGCCACTCAATGGCTTTCGTACTTTAAAACAAGAAGTAGGTTACAAAGGGATTATACCCTTTTGGAGCTCCCGCCTTGCTTCACTCTCACCACCTCACACCCACCTTGTTGCATCAACTTCACATTGTGAAATGTGTGTAGGAATGGCCTCCTTTTATAGGCCAAAAGGGCTACCCTCTCTCATGAGAGGCAACCATGTGTAGCCGCCTTTGTGAAGATAAGTCCAAATCGGACCCTCCAATCCACCTATGTGTGGCCGCCCTTGAGAAGACAAGTCCGCTTTTGAATTCGGCCACCGGCCATCGGCCATTGACTTCCGACCACCGGCCATCGATCATTGACTACCGGCCACCAGCCAACCGACTGGTCGTTTTCCGACCACTTTTTCATCGCCGTCCGGCCATAATATTCCGGTGAAAAGGAATATTCCAGCGAAAATTTTGATTTCCGACGAGTGCTTTTATTTTTTGGCGAGTTATTTTTCTTCACACACGATGGATTCTCCTCATAACGCGGGCCTTACAAATGTGCGTTTTTAACATAGAAAATTACAAGAGGTAAATCAGGCTCCATACTTAATAAGTGCAGTATTGGTGTGCATCTGCTGACCCGCCATTGTTGGCATTGCTGTCATTTTTATGCGTATGCATTTGACAATTTTCAGTTGGTCAGAGACACTCTTCTAGACTTGGAGACACTGACAGTGACAGTTCTTTGAGATTCTATCTTGCCGGTTTAGCCACTTTGTTCAGCGTTTTAGTCATTGTACACATTTGTTTTGGGTTCAGAAGTCAGGTTTGCAGGGGAGACTCTGTCGAAAAATTTTCAAGTTTCCTATCATCTTCTTTAGTGCTATCATTTTTGTTCCTTGTTGACTGATGGCTTCATCATCGGAGAACTCTTTCTTCAACATTGAGAAGTTAGATGGCACTAATTTCCCATTTTGGAAGGAACAAATTTACAATGTCTTAGTTTAGAAGAAGCAGATTTAGTTGATGAAGATGAAGGGGATAAAGCCTAAGGATATGGATGATTATGATTGGCAGGAGTTGGATGAGCTTGCCAGGTCAACCATCATGCCGACTTTGTCAAATAATGCGTACTTCAATGTGAACATGGAAAAGACTAGCTATGAGTTGTGGAAGAAGTTATGTGACCTGTATGAGAAACAAAGTGTAGCATCACACGTTTATTGGCTGCAAAAGCTAGTTGATTTAAAGATGGATGAGGGCACACTCATGTGCAACCATCTCAATGAGTTCAACACAATTTTCAGTCAGCTTCTTGCGCAAGGAGTTAAATTTTGACAATTTGATCAAAGCAATGTTCTTGCTAGTTACGTTGCCAGAAAGTTGGGATACTTTTCGCACAACCATAAGTAACTCAACACCTCCTAATGGTTTAACATGTGCTGATGTTGAGGTCAATTTGCTTACTCAAGAGGTTCGCACAGCCATAAGTAACTCAACACCTCCTGATGGTTTAACATGTGCTGATGTTGAGGTCAGTTTGCTTACTCAAGAGTTTAGCAGGAAGAATCTTGATACTTCTTGTGGTACTAGCAATGCTCTCGTTGTTCGTGGTCGATCATAAGAAAAGCGCAAGCAGAATCAGAGAGGAAAATCTCATAGCAAATTACATGGCCAAAAATACATTTGAGTGCTATCATTGTCACAAAAAGGATCATATGAAGAAAGAATGTCAAAAGTGGAAACAAGAGAAAGATAAAGACAAGAAGCAAGAAGAAGGCAAGACTAAGGAAGGAAGTATAAAGATTGAAGAGATCAACAATGTTTTTGTTGAAAGATTTTGATGGAGACATTTACATTATCTCACATTTGCCATAGATTCAACATTTTTGGTTGCCACTGATGATTATGCTTTACATGTAAGAAATGCGGAATACAATAAGGATCTAGTAGCAAGGAGAGTAGAGAGAGACACGATGCAAAGTAGATTAGTGGCAAATCAAAAACTTTAGATTAGCACACTATACAAATTGATGGCATGATCCACCCATGCGCTCTCAAGGTAGAGCTTAGATGGCGATTTAGACAACTAGAGCAAGTGAATACAAGGGACTAATAATCCTTACACAAGGATGTGCTGTGTGCGTCAAGTGTGCACACCATTCTACCAAAATACTCATGAAAAGGCCTCCTTATATAGTTGTAAGGGAGCCTCTAAACGCCCATGTGTAGCCGCCCTTAGATAGCCAAGTCCAAGTAGGACTCTCCCATGCGCCCATGTGTAGCCGCTTTCCGGCCAAAGACCACTGTCCGCCGACCACCGACCAAAGACCATGGACCACCGGCCACCGGCCCCACCGAACAGCCATTTTCCGATTGTCTTCCGGTTGTCGTCCGGCCAAGATATTCCGGCGAAGGAAAAAAGAAAGTCTCGGGGGCTTCTGCCCCTGAGGCCCCCAAAGTTGCCCCTGAATTTTCTCCGTACCACCCACGATCACAAATAGAGATCTCATCAGCGTGCATAGCTGGAATCCACCAAATATATGTGCACCATTGGCTTCTCCTCATATGGGGGCCTTACAAACTGTGTAGCATATATTGTCGTGGCAAAACTTAGAGAGGTGGGCATTGCAAGTATACCAACACCCCCCCTCAATGAACACCCGAAGATGCTCTATGTTGGCTGTGTGCCAACTCCAAGTTGATGAAGATGTCGAAGTAGCCGGTCTTTCCCTAGAGCTTTGGTGAAGATATCTGCACAATTATCTTTAGTAGGACAATACTCTAGCTCTACAATTTCATCCTCAATTAGCTCTCGAACATAATGATACTGAACCTCAATATGCTTTGTGCATGCATGGAAGACAGGGCTCTTGGCAATCGCCATGCAACTCTGGTTGTCGCATTGAAGTGTTGTTGCTGAATGAAGAGAAACACCTAAGTCCTTTAGGACTCGCCTTATCCAAACTGCTTCACAAGCTGCAAAACAAGCAGCTTTATACTCTGCTTCCGTTGAAGAAAGAGCGATGGTTGGCTGCTTCTTGCTGATCCAAGAAAACACTCCAGAACCAAGTGAGAAACAAAATCCAGAAACTGACTTTCTAGAGTCACAATCTCCTGCCCAATCAGAGTCACAATACCCACTAAGAGTATTTGTGCCAATGCCATAGGAAATGCCATGGCTTAAAGTACCTTTGATGTACTTAAGAACTCGCATACCTGCCTTCAAATGATATTCTCTTGGTTGGTTGGAAAACCTTCTTAAAACACCTACTGCAAAAGAAGTACCCGGCCTAGTGTTGCACAAGAAAATTAAGCTTCCCACAAGTTTTCTATATTTTTTAATGTCGACTAAGGGAGAAGAATCTTCCATGGAGAGTTTTGCATTTACCTCCATTGGAGTGCTCACAGGTTTGCAATCTATCATGCCAAAAGCTTTTAGGATCTCTGTTGCATACTTTTGTTGAGAGATGAAGATGCCTTTTGAGGATTGCCAAACCTCAATCCCCAAACAATAATGCAACAAACCTAAGTCTGTCATTTCGAATTCAGAACTCAAACTCTCACGAGTTTTTTGGATGAGCTCTTTGTGATCACATGTGATTATCAAGTCATCAACATACAAGATAATAATGACTTGTTTTCCATTCTCTCTAAGTACATATAAGTTCGCTTCAGAAGCACTTCTTCTAAAGCCAAATTTTTTTAAAAAACTTATCAATTCTGACATACCATGCTCTTGGAGACTGTTTCAGGCCATATAAAGCCTTCTTCAATCTGCAAACCTTCTGTTTTGAATGGGGTGTCTCAAACCCTGGTGGTTGCTGAATATACACCTCCTCCTTGAGAATTCCATTCAAAAATGCAGACACGACATCCATTTGGTAAACAACCCATAAATAGATAGCAGCAAGAGCAAGCACAAGATGAATAGTTGTCATTCGAGCTGTGGGAGCGAAGGTGTCACTAACATCAAACCCTTTGACTTGAGAGAATCCTTGTGCTACTAACCTGGCTTTGTACTTTTGCAAAGAGCCATCATCTTTATGTTTGAGCTTGTACACCCATTTTGTGCCAATGACTTTCTTCTTTGGAGGCCGATCCACTACCTCCCAAGTGTCATTCTTTATGATGCTGTCGTATTCAAACTGCATCGCTTCCTTCCATTTTGGATCAGCCATGGCCTCGTCGACGGAGGCTGGCTCCTTCGCAGAGCCCACAATTTCTGTCATGAGAGCCATGTTGACGATGTGTTTGGAGGCTCTCCTTTGCTCCTCTATTCTCTTTGACCGTCGCAAACCCCCCTCCTCTTCACGAGGATTGTGAACTTGAGGGTTTCGAGCGTCAAAAAGTTGTTGAGCCCACTTTGGTAGTGGCTTTTCCTGTGATGCTGCAACAGGTTGGTTAGATTTATTTGAGTCATCATCAGACAACTCCTCCTCTTGATTTTTTACCTGACTTTGGTCTGGAACATGGTGAGTTATTTCTTCATTTGATGAGAAAGTGGACGAACCTGGTTTCTCCACCGTATGTGGCCCTTCTTTAAATACCACATCCCGACTTGTGAGTATTTTCTTTGCCTCTGGATCATAGTGTTAAGTATGGAGCCTGATTTACCCTTGTAATTATCGGCATGTAAAAGCGCACATTTGTAAGGCCCCCATTATGAGGAGAAGCCATCGTGCGTGAAGGAAAATCACTCACCGGAAACCAAAATTTTCACAGACCAGAATCAGGGGCAACTTTAGAGGCCTCAGGGGCGGAGGTTCCCGAGACTTTTCTTTTCGCCGGAATATTCCTTTTTGCCGGAATATTATGGCCGGCCGGCGTCTGGAAAACAACCGGTCGGTTAGTCGGTGGCCGGTAGTCAATGGCCGATGGCTGGTGGTCGGAAGTCAATGGCCGGTGGCCGGTGGTCAAAAGTCAATGGCCGGTGGCCGGTGGCCGAATTCAATGGCTGGTGGCCGAATTCAAAAGCGGACTTGTCTTCTAAGGACGGCCACACATGGGCGGATTGGAGGGTCCGATTTGGACTTATTCACACAAGGGCGGCTACACATGGCTGTCTCTCATAAGAGAGGGCAACCCTTTTGACCTATAAAAGGAGGCCATTTCTACACACATTTCATAGTGTGAAGTTGATGCAACAAGGTGAGTGTGAGGTGGTGAGAGTGAAGCAAGGCGGGAGCTCTATCAAGGGTTTAATCCCTTTGTAAACTACTTCTTCTTTTGAAGTGCTAAAGCCATTGAGTGGCTGCTTTCCCGTGGACGTAGCCCACATTGGGTGAACCACGTATATCGTGTGTACTCTCTCTCTCTCTCTCTCTACTCTATAATCTCTTGTGTGTGAAATCTATCTCTCTCCATTAAGTAATCTACTCAAAAATCTATTTAGCTACGTCTTATTTTCTAACAACTGGTATCAGAGCATGGTTTGCTCGTAGCTAAATTATCTCAAGGAAAGGATTCCTTGAATTGAGTGGGAGTTATGGAGGAGGAAGGGAAGCTCAAGATTGAGAAGTTCAACGACAAAAACTACCAACATTGGAAGATGCAGATTGAAGACTATCTCTACCAGAAGGACCTCTATTTGCCACTAGGCGGTCTTGCGAAGAAGCCTGCAACAATGGCAGATGAAGCATGGATTGTCCTTGATCGAAAAGCACTGGGAACAATTCGGTTAAGCTTGGCGTCAACGATGGCCTTCAATGTTTCGGAGATGAAGACCACAGAGGACTTGATGAAGTCACTTGACGACTTCTACGAGAAACCATTAGCATCCAATAAGGTATTTCTTATGAAGCACTTGTTCAATCTAAAGATGACAGAGAATGGTTCAGTTGCAGAATACCTAAATGACTTTAACACAAACATAAGTCAAATTCGATCGGTAAAAATCAATTTCGATGACGAAGTGCGAGCTCTCCTTATACTATCATCTCTACCGGATAGTTGGGACAGCCTTGTGATGGCTGGAAGTAATTCTATCTCTGGCACAAATACTCTTAGTTTGATGATGTTGTGGGTGTTCTCCTAAGCGAGGAAATGCGAAGGAGAAGCACAGGAGAATCATCAAGTGCTGCACTATCAGTGGAAACAAGAGGAAGAAGGCCTAAGGAGAGGTTCAAAAACCAAAAGGGTCGTGATCACTCAAGGCGGAGCAAGTCACGCACAAAGTCAGTTCTTGAATGTTGGAACTGTGGCAAGAAGGGCCACGTCAAGAGGATTGCTGGTCCAAGAAGAAGAAGGAGACAGAGTCTCAAGACAACAAGCCAACATCGGAGGCCAATGTGGCAGGTAAAGTAGAGCAAGATGCTCTAATTCTCTCATTAGACAATGTGTCTAATTCCTGGAGTGTAGATTCCGGGGCTTCATTCCATGCGACACCACACAAGCAACATTTCCAAGACTACACCAAAGGTAATTTTGGGTATGTATACTTGGGAGATGATGAAGCTTGTGAGATTGTCGGCAAAGGTACAGTTTTCGTCAAAATTGCTAACGGAAATGGATGGAAGCTTAAAGATGTTAGGCATGTTCCTTCTCTTCGCAAAAATTTGATCTCTACAGGACAATTGGACGATGAAGGTCACAACATTGCATTCGGAAACAAACGGTGGAAGATCTCAAAGAGATCTTTGGTGGTTGCCAAGGGAGAAAAAGTCGGTAAACTTTACTTGTATACTGTTAGCACGCAACCTTCAGCTTGTGCAGCAACTACAGAAGTTGACAGTGCGGTGTGGCACTACCGACTTGGGCATATGAGTGCCAAAGGAATGCAAATCCTTCAAACAAAGAAGCTTCTACCAGGTTTGAAATAAGTGGACTTAGAGTTTTGTGAAGATTGTGTTTATGGTAAACAAAAGAGGGTAAAATTTCAAAAATCAGGAAATGAAAGAAAAAAATGAAAAACTTGAGTTGGTTCATTCTGATGTTTGGGGTCCTGCAAGTACACCATCACTTGGTGGCTCATTGTACTATGTAACATTCATAGACGACGCGACTAGAAAAACATGGGTTTATGTCATGAAGAATAAATCCGATGTATTTTCCATATTTCAAAGGTGGAAAGCCTTTGTGGAGAATGAAACAGGTACCAAGGTTAAATGCCTCAGATCCGACAATGGAGGCGAATATTGCAGCCAAGCTTTTGAAAGCTTTTGTGCTAGCAATGGCATTCGGAGGCAAAGGACAACCCCAAGGACACCTCAACAAAATGGGATTTCGGAAAGTATGAACATGACAATCATGGAACGAGCACGAAGCATGCGGCTACATGCAGTCCTACCGCTTGAGCTTTGGGCGGAAGCTGTAAGTACGTCTGTGTACTTAATCAATCGGTCACCCTCAACGGCATTGGATGGGGGAGTTCCAGAAGAGGCATGGACAGGTAAACCGGTGAATTATGCATTTTTCAAAGTGTTTGGGTGTGAGGCTTTCATGCACATAGATAGAAGCCTAAGATCAAAGCTAGATGCAAAGTCCAAAAAGTGTTTCTTCATTGGCTATGGAGAAGGAGACTTTGGGTATCGCCTATGGAATCCTGAAGATGGTAAAATCTTAAGGAGTAGGGATGTAATTTTTAACGAACAAAATATGTACAAAGATTACTTGGAAAGAAAACAAACAAAAGAAACAGGCGATGAGTACATGGAGCTTGAGGACGGTGAAGACTCAAGGACTGCAAACGGTGACGATGTGCAACAACGTCAACCAAATGAGGAGCCTCAACCTATTCCCCGAAGATCTACAAGAGCAAGTAGACCTCCAGAAAGGTTTGTTCCTTCCTTCAACCATCTCTTGATCTCAGATTCTGGAGAGCCGGAATCATACGAAGAAGCTATGCAACATGAATCCAAAGAAGAATGGACGAAGAGCATGCAAGTGGAGATGGACTCACTACATCGCAACCAAACATGGGAGTTGGTTGAGTTGCCTAAAGGTAAGCGGGCACTTCAAAACAAATGGGTGTACAAGCTGAAGGAAGAAGAAGGTGGGAAGAAAAGGTACAAGTCTAGGCTTGTGGTAAAAGGTTTTTCTCAAAAGAAAGGTATTGACTTCAATGAAATATTTTCTCCTATTGTAAAAATGAACTCAATTAGGCTTGTCTTAAGCCTTGTGGCTGCTCATGATCTAAATCTCGAGCAAATGGATGTAAATACGGCATTCCCTCACGGTGACTTAGAGGAGGAAATCTACATGCTTCAACCAAAAGGTACTTGAAGTTTGATCGATGGATGTTGGATCATGGATTCACAAGATGCAACTCAGATCACTGCGTCTACACGAAGAATTTGGGAGATGGGAAATTCATCATCCTAATGTTGTATGTTGATGACATGTTGATTGCAAGTGCTAACATGCAGGACATCAAAGACCTAAAAGAGGAGCTGTCCAAATATTTTTCAATGAAAGATTTAGGTGCTGCAAAGAGGATACTTGGTATGAAAATATCAAGGGACAGGACGAAGAAGACAATAAAGCTATCTCAAGAAGATTACATCAAAAAGGTACTAGAAAGGTTTGCAATGCAAAATGCAAAACCAATTTCTACACCTTTGGCTGGTCATTTTAAACTAACGAAGGATATGTGTCCAAAGGCACAAGAAGAGATAGCCTATATGTCTAAAGTTCCATATGCTGCAGCGGTAGGTTCTCTAATGTATGCTATGGTCTGGACAAGGCCAGACATTGCACATGCAATGGGAGTTGTGAGTAGGTTCATGGACAACCCAGGTAAAGAGCATTGGCAAGCTGTGAAGTGGATACTTAGGTATCTAAAAGGGACAACAACAAATGCTTTGTATTTTGGAGGAACTGATATTTTTCTAGAAGGGTATGCTGATGCAGATATGGCAGGTGACAAAGATACTCGAAGGAGCACTACTGGCTATGTGTTCACGGTTGGAGGCACAACAGTAAACTGGGCTTCAAAGCTGCAGAAAGTGGTTTCACTTTCTACCACGGAAGCAGAGTATGTAGCAATGACGGAGGCAAGCAAAGAAATTCTGTGGCTTCACAGATTCTTAGAAAAGCTTGGATTCAAACAAGACAATTGTGTCTTGTACACTAATAGCCAAAGCGCTATCTATCTTGCGAAGAACTCAGCCTTTCATTCAAGGACAAAGCACATTGAGGTGAGATATCACTTCATACGCACTCTTTTGGAAGAGGGACAGCTAAAGCTAGGAAAGGTGCATACAAGTGAAAATCCTGCAGACATGTTTACAAAGGTGGTCAACAAGGAGAAGTTGAGCTTTTGCTCATCTTCAATCGACATTCAAGGATAAGAAGCCAGAATGGAAAGCAGTCACAGGTTTGGTTTGGAGATCAGTCTCCAAGTGGGAGATTGTTAAGTATGGAGCCTGATTTTGACCCTTGTAATTATCGGCATGTAAAAGCGCACATTTGTAAGGCCCCCATTATGAGAGAAGCCATCGTGCGTAAAGGAAAATCACTCACCGGAAACCAAAATTTTCACAGACAAGAATCCGGGGCAACTTTAGAATCAGGGACTTTTTTTTTCATCGGAATATTCCTTTTCGCCAGAATATTATGGCTGGACGGCGGTCGAAAAGTGGTCGGAAAACAACAGGTCGGTTGGCCGGTGGCCGGTAGTCAATGGCCGATGGCCAGTGGTCGGAAGTCAATGGCCGGTGGTCAGTGGTCGGAAGTCAATGGTCGGTGGCCGGTGGCCGAATTCAATGGCCGGTGGCCGAATTCAAAAGCGGACTTGTCTTCTCAAGGGTGGCCACACATGGGCGGATTGGAGGGTCCGATTTGGACTTATTCGCACAAGGGCGGCTACACATGGCTGTCTCTCATAAGAGAGGGCAACCCTTTTGGCCTATAAAAGGAGGCCATTTCTACACACATTTCATAGTGTGAAGTTGATGCAACAAGGTGAGTGTGAGGTGGTGAGAGTGAAGCAAGGCAGAAGCTCTATCAAGGGTTTAATCCCTTTGTAAACTACTTCTTCTTTTGAAGTGCTAAAGCCATTGAGTGGCTGCTTTCCCGTGGATGTAGCCCACATTGGGTGAACCACGTATATCGTGTGTACTCTCTCTCTCTCTCTCTCTACTCTATAATCTCTTGTGTGTGAAATCTATCTCTCTCCATTAAGTAATCTACTCAAAAATCTATTTAGCTACGTCTTATTTTCTAACACATAGAGTCTATAAGCCTTAGACTCTTCACTATATCCAAGAAATACGCACTTCTTGTTTTTGGCTTCTAACTTTGTTCTTTGAGAATTAGGAATATGATCATAACAAAAATACCCAAATGTTTTGAAATGCAAGAGTGAAGGTTTCTTACCAGAATAGGCTTCTTGAGGCGTTTTCCCTTTCAAAGCCTTTGTGTAGCTTCGATAGAGAATGTACATTGCTGTACTTACTGCTTCGGCCCAAAAGGAATATGGCATACCCTTGGCTTTGAGCATTCACCTTGCCATTTCTACCACCGTCCGATTGCGACGCTCCACAACGCCATTTTGTTGTGGTGTGTAAGCTGTAGTAAGGTGTCATTTTATGCCATGCTCGTTGCAGTAATTGTTGAATTCATCTGAGATGAATTCTCCTCCTTGATCTGTGCGAAGCTTCTTCACCTTCTTTCCTGTTTCATTTTCTACAAGATTTTGCCACATTTTAAACTTTCCAAAGGCTTCAGACTTCTCATGAATGAAATACACCCACATCTTTCTACTAAAGTCGTCGACTAACAGCAAAAAGTAGAAAGATCCACCTTAAGCGGATGTAGACATTTTTCCACAGAGATCTGCGTGTACCAACTCTAGAGGAGACCGAGCTCGATTACTACTCTCTTATGGAAATGCCTTTCTTTGTTGCTTGCCCATCATGCAAGCTTCACAAACTTCATTCATCTCTGAGATTTGAGGCAAGTGTGCTACCATCCCAGATTTTTGCATCTCTTTTAGCACAGCAATGCTTAAGTGACCAAATCTCTCATGCCATAATTGAGTTGTACCTTTTTCTATAGTGACCGTAAGTGAAGAAAGTTCATAGAGGTTGTTGCGCCTTACACCCTTTCCCACTGTGTTGCCTTTAGAATCCAAGATATCTGCTCCATTTTTCTTGAAACGGACTTCAAGATCACGATCAATGATTGCAGCAATGGACAACAAATTCTTCTTGATTTGAGGCACAACACATTAGAGAGCTCTTTAGTTTCACTTGTAGCTGCTAAAAAAGAAATTGTCCCAGACCATTCGGCTAGACATTTGGCATTACTCCCAACAATTACACTTATGGGTTCCTTTAGAGGCTTCCAGGAACTATACGAGTCTTTCTTACTAGTCATATGTCGGGATACACCACTATCTAGAATCCAAGAACCATCAACAAGCGGAGTTTGTGCTGATGAGCATACCTCTTCTATGACAGCCCATAGTTCAAGGTCTGTTTCAGCATTGTTGGTGGATTCTCTTTCCTTCCAAGAAGCTTTCATGGTGTCGTTCTTCTTATCTGCTTTCTTCTTTCTACAGTCTTTAACAGCATGACCCTTCTTGTCACAGTAAAAACAGCTACCTGAAAATTTCCTCTTCTTGGGCTTCTTCTTAGAAGCATTTGATGTAGTCCCCTTGCCTTTTGCATTGGTTGTGAAGGCAGCATCACCTCCACCATCCCTGGTTCTGAGTCGTAGCTCCTCTTCAAGCAACATTGCACTTAGTTCTTCAAACATAAGAGGGGTTGGACGAACCTGAGTGTTGAGTGCCGTAATGAGACCATCATATCTCGCCGGAAGTATGCGAATACAGCGCCGAGCTAAATCTTCTGGAGAAATAGCCACACCAACGGCAGCTAATTGATCTTGGAGGTCCTTAATCCTCTTGATGAAGGCATCCACTTTCTCTCCATCATCAAGTTTCTCAACAGCAGCAAGTTGATTTTCGAGATTTTGAATTCTGGTGTGATTGTGCGCCTCATATTGGCGAGCCAATATGTTCCAAGCTTCATGTGCTTTAGTGGTATGCTGAAACAAAGTGAGGACAGAATCACTTACACACATGATAATGGCGCATAATGCATCTGCATTCCTTCTTTTCCAAGTACATAGAAGAGTAGCATCCGGGGGAATTACAACGCTTGGATTTGCTGGATCATTTGTTGCAGTGGGCTCCGGGTCTGCACCATTTGACCCCAACACCGTATCCAACAATTCATATCAATCTAGAATTGCAGAAATTTTGAATTTCCACAATGTGTAGTTGGTGCCGTCAAGCTTTCCTTCGGTGAATGCTGGTGGACGAATGCGAAGCGGAGTAGCACCGGCAACGGCACTTGAAGACGCCGACATAATTGATTTTGCAAAGTAATACAAGTACTTCTCATAATTTCTTAGCTACGAGCACCTATAGCTCTGATACCATGTAAGAAATGCGGAATACAATAAGGATCTAGTAGCAAGGAGAGTAGAGAGAGACATGATGCAAAGTAGATTAGTGGCAGATCAAAAACTTTAGATTAGCACACTATACAAATTGATAGCGTCATCCACCCATGCGCTCTCAAGGTAGAGCTTAGATGGCGATTTAGACAACTAGAGCAAGTGAATACAAGGGACTAATAATCCTTACACAAGGATGTGTTGTGTGCGTCAAGTGTGCACACCATTCTACCAAAATACTCATGAAAAGACAACTAGAGCAAGCGAATACAAGGGACTAATAATCCTTACACAAGGATGTGCTGTGTGCGTCAAGTGTGCACACCATTCTACCAAAATACTCATGAAAAGGCCTCCTTATATAGTTGTAAGGGAGCCTCTAAACGCCCATGTGCAGCCGCCCTTAGATAGCAAGTCCAAGTAGGACTCTCCCATGCGCCCATGTGTAGCCGCTTTTGGGTAGACAAGTCCTCCTAGAAATCGGTCACCGGCCAAGGAAATCCAGCCACCGGCGCCGACCACCAACCAAAGACCATGGATCACCGGCCACCGGACGGCCATTTTCCGATTGTCTTCCGGCCGTCGTTCGGCCAAGATATTCCGGCGAAGGAAAAAAAAAAGTCTCGCGGGCTTTTGGCCCCAAGGCCCTCAAAGTTGCCCCTGAATTTGCTCCGTACCACCCACGATCACAAATAGAGATCTCATCAGCGTGCATAGCTGGAATCCACCAAATATATGTGCACCATTGGCTTCTCCTCATATGGGGGCCTTACAAACTGTGCAGCATATATTGTGGTGGCAAAACTTAGAGAGGTGGGCATTGCAAGTATACCAACATTACAGGATTGGATTATTGACTTAGGTGCATCGTTTCATGTGACTCCTCACAGAGAGTGGTTCAGTACATATGATGCAGCCCGTAAAGGTCGTGTTCATCTTGGCAATGATTTTTCTTGCGACATAGTTGGTGTCGGCGATGTGCAGCTGAAATTTCAGAATGGTTCTTCATTCATGCTCAAGAATGTGAGACATGTGTTGAAGCTTACCAAAAGCTTGATTAGTACAGGACAATTGGATGACGCAAGATAGTACTGCACATTTGGTGATAGTTCGTGGAAGATCACCAAAGGTTCTTTAGTGGTAGCACATGGTTCAAATTCCGGGACTTTGTACATGCTACATGTATCCAATGTTAAAAGCCATGTAATTTGTGTAACCGAGCAGCCAAGTGTTTCTTTGTGGAATCACCAGTTAGGACATATGTCTCAAAAGGGAATGAAAATATTTTCTTGTTTTGATTATGTGCCTGGCTTCAGTTTCTCAGATTTTTCAGTTTGTGAGCATTGTCTTTATTGTAAACAAACATAGTCACCACACTAAAGGGGAAGCATTCAAAAAAGTGAGCCATTAGAGTTAGTACATAGTGATGTGTGTGGACCTATGCCTAACGTATCCATGGGAGGTTCATTGTACTTTGTTACATTCATTGATGACTTCTCAAGGAAAGTGTGGGTATATCCTCTCAAGAAATTGGATGAATTTCTTTCAAAATTTCAAAATTTTATGGCATTAGCGGAGAATCAATCTGGCAAGAAAGTCAAGTGCGTAAGGTCAGACAATGGTGGTGAGTATGTCATTAAAGCCTTTTAGAATTTTTGTGATTCCAAAGGCATCAAAAGAGAGTTGACTGCTCCATATAATCCTCCACAAATTGGTGTTGCTGAGAGGATGAACCGTACCATACAAGAGAAGTTATGTAGCATATTGTTTAATGCAGAGTTGCCTAATGGATTTTGGGCGGAAGCGTTAGCAACTGCTGTCCATCTTATTAATAGATATCCTAACAAGGATTTAGATGAGAAGGTACCTAAAGAGCTTTGGTCTGGGAAGCCACCTTCTTACAAGCATCTTAGAGTCTTTGGTTGTGAAGCGTATTGCCATGTTCCAAAGGAGTTTTGAAGCAAGTTGGCTTCTAAGTCAAAGAAATGCATATTTCTTGGCTATGGAAATCCTGGCAAGATGGGATTTCAGTTATGGGATCCTGAAGCTAAAAAGATAGTTCGCAGCAATGACGTATACTTCAATAAAGAAAAGATGCATAATAAGTCTGTGCATACAGTGCAGGTCAGGAGAGTTATCTTCCAAGAAGATGGAATTGTCCACAATAGGGCTGAGGTGCCTAATGTTAAACAACAAGTACAGAATCCTCCTGTAGTACAAGATGTTGTTGAGGGACAACCGGCTCAAGCAATTATTAGAAGGTCTACAAGAGTTTCAAGGCCTCTTGACAGATTTACTCCCTCATTGGACTACATTATGTTGAAAGATTTTGGAGAGCCTTCCTGCTATAAGGAATCCATGTCAATGGATGACAAGGTGAAGTGGGAGAAAGCTATGCAATCAGAAATGTTGCATAAGAATCAAACTTGGAAGTTGGTTTGGTGGCCAAAAGTAAAAAGGCATTGCCATGCAAATGGGTGTATAAGCAGAAAATCACACCTCATGATAATAAACCCAAGTACAAGGCACGACTTGTTGCTAAAGTATTTAAGAAACGTTAGTGTCATAAAATCAATATCTAATATCTAACCAACCCAAATGATTTTCTCATATTAAATTGATCACTTAATGTGGGAGAATAAACGGGAACAAGTGTTAAGATATAAACATGTGCTTATAGATCTATCTCAACACGAGGCCAATGGTAAAGGGGACAAATGAGAGATGGTCTATCAAAGAGCAAGGCTAACAAATGGAGCATAAGACCTTAGGGTTAGCTTCATTGAAGACCTCCAATAATGTGTGTAAAAGGCCTTTGACCTTAGGTAAGCTAGGGCTGAGCTTGAGGCGCGGGAACCTAACCCAGATCGAGGTGCTTGTCCTGCTTGTCATGCTTGATGACTAAGGTGATTGAGGTGCTTGATGATTGAGGTGCTTAATTATTGAGATGCTTGAGGTGTTTGACATACTTGAGATGCTAGGGTTGCACTTGAGGTGAGAACCCAGCCCAAGCTTAAAGTGCTTATGAGCTAAGCTTGTGGTGGGAACTGGGCGTATGCATGAGGGGCTTGAGGTATCAAAAAGTCAAAGATTCAATCCCTACAAGGAGGGCATGAGCCCTACATGAGGGGGGATGAGAGAGAACACCCACACACTCACACAAGGCATGCATGGTACAAAGAAAGCAAAAGGGACACTTGTCAAGTTCCTCCTCATGTTGCCCTCATGGTGTGCCTGAAGCCTATTGGTTGGCCACCCAAGGGGTCCAATAATAATTTAGGATATTTAATTAAATTATTTAGCAATTATCTAGCCCTCTCTCTCAAAGGGGAAAGGGGGACACTTGTCTCAAGGCTACCCTTGCTGCTTGTAATGCCTCCTGCTTGTGATTGGCTAGGCTTGGAGGGGTCCAATGAGCTTCAAGCATGAGCTATAAGGGGGGGTTGACCCAAGCAAGCTAGGGGGTTGCTTAGGGGGTATACTCACCCACACACACTCACAAACACTCTCATTGTGTGCTATGCAAAGTGCAAGAGCTCCCTCTCCTTCTTTAAGCAAGTAGACGTTGAAAGCCTACACCAACACTCTTAGATATGGAGTGCAAATCCAACCAAGAGCCATGCTTCAATACTTAAGCTTTCCATCTCCTTATTCTTCATTACTATGCTATTATGTATGCTAGCAACAAGAGTTATGATAAGTGAGGAACTAATTCTTTCTCCTATAAAATGTTTCTTCTTCCTCTTCCCTACCCTCATTCCCTGCTAGCTCTCTCCACCTTCGAAGGTGTTTGAGGTCTTGGGATTGAGGCTTGGGATAGTTAAAGCTTTCTTCAAGTTTATGTTATGTTTGTGATGCATGAAGATTTCCATCTTCATTGCATCACCTAGGTCACAAGGAACACAAAGATTGTATTGTAACAAGTCTCTCTTAATGGGAGAAATCATAATACAAATCCCTATTGGAGGGGGGACCGGCTCCACATAAATCTGGTCCTCAACTGTTGTCATGTTCTCTAAATTCTCTCTCTTGCAAAAGTATTGTTCATGCCAAGTTAGATAATTGCTATGATTATGTTGCTATCTTCAATTATGTTCACCCGCTATGTTCACAAAGTCATTTCTCAAAAGTACTCTCATTAATTTCCGCTACTCTCAAATTAAATAGGCCAATTCCATTACATTAGGGTATTGACTTTGATGGGATCTTTTCTCCGGTTGTCAAGATGATTACTCTACGGTGTGTACTTGTGTGGGTTGCTAAAGACGACATGGAACTTGACTAGATGGATGTCAATGCGGCGTTGTTGCATGGTGATCTTCAAGAAGAAGTTTATATGCAGCACCCAGAAGGTTTTGTTGAGAAGGGCAATGAAGACTTGGTGTGTCGGTTAAAAAAGACTCTTTATGGTCTAAAACAGTCATCAAGGGAGTGGTATCGTAAATTCTAATCGTTCATGCTCTCTCAAGGCTACAAACATAGCGATATGGACCATTGCCTCTACACTAAGCGAGCTGAAGATGGTAGTTTGCTGATTTTGGTCCTTTATGTGGATGGTATGTTAATTTCCGGGAAATGCAAGGATGAGATTTCATCCTTGAAGTCAGAGTTACATGCAAATTATGAAATGAAAGACATGGGTGAAGCAAGCCATATCCTTGGCATGCGCATGAGGTGAGATAGATGCAATAAATTGGTTTATTTGTCTCAATTTGAGTACATTGCTAAAGTGCTCAAGCATTTCAATAAGGAAAGGGGGAAGGCATTGAGTACTCCATTGCCTCCATATGTGAAACTTTTTAAAAATGATTGCCCTAAGTCTGAAGAGGAAAAGGATGAAATGGCACAAGTGCCTTATTCATCTGCAGTTGGGAGTTTGATGTATGCTATGATTGCTACATGTCCTGATATTTCTTTTGCAGTGGGAGTTGTTAGCATATATATGTCAAATCCAGGCAAGAAACATTGGGAGGCAGTGAAAGGGGTTATGCGATATTTGAATGGTACAAAAGATATGTGCATTTGCTTTGGAACAAAGGAAGCATGTGTAATGGGTTACACGGATGCAGATTATGCATGAGACTTGGACAAGAGAAGGTCCAATTCAGGCTATGTTTTTGAATTCACTGGAGGTGTAGTTTCATGGCGATCTTGTTTGCAAGCTTATGTTACCTTGTCTACTACAGAGGCTGAATATGTTGCAGCTTCAGAAGTTTGCAAGGAATCTATATGGCTTGGTCGGTTGGTGGAGACTTGGCAATCAATGTTGAGATGCTTATGTTACATTGTGATAGCCAAAGTGCTATACAATTGGCAAAGAATCTAGTGTTTCATGCAAAGACAAAGCATGTGGATGTGAAGAATCACTTCATTCGTGAGGTGCTTGAGGACAAGCGATTGTAGCTTGCCAAGATTCACACCACTGAGAATCATGCTGATCTTCTAGCAAAGGGATTACCTTCAGAGCAGTTTTCACATTGTCGAACACTCATGGGGGCATTGGGTAGATGATCATGGTCATTGTCTACCTGTATTGTATGTATATATACATTGTCACCCCAGCTTAAAGGCACATTGTCCTTTAAGTGGGAGGTTGTTGGGGTGGTAAAGCCCAATGTGTAACGGGGAACTAACACTGACCATTCATTCTACATATAAGAATAAGGACTCATAACCCTAACACTATTGTGTTTGGAGTCCACCCAAACCTGTGTCTCATCTCTTCTCCTCTCTTCTCCATTGATACACACACACACACGTGCGCTCTTGCATGCACACTTCAGGGAGGTGAGCCTGATGCCCACCCATCATGTGTCTAGGAGTGAGTCTCATTTGCAATTCTTCCCGCACACCCGTACTTGTGCGAGCTCGTTGGTATGGGACACCGGCTCTTGCAATAGAGTCTAGCCCACTGGCTATAGGCCATAAGACTTGGGGGTGAGCCCATATTGGCTGTATAGTTGGGAGGTGGGCTTGATGTCCACCCATTACGTGTCTAGGACTCTACACCGATGGTGACTCTGTTCGCACACTCGTATTGGTGTGGGCTTGTTGGTATGGGACACCGACTCTTGCAATAGAGTCTAGCCCACTGGCTACAGGCCCTCATGCTCGGGGGTGAGCCCATATTGGCTCTATGGTTGGGAGGTGAGTTTGATGTTCGCCCATTACGTATCTAGGACTTTACACAGATGGTAAATCTATCCGCACACCTGTACTGGTGTGGGATCGTTGGTATGGGACACCGACTCTTGCGGTAGAGGGGGCCCACTGGCTGCAGGCCCTCATGATCGTGGGTGAGTCCATATTGGCTCTATGGTTGGGAGGTGAGACCAATGTCCACCCACTACGTGTCTAGGAGTGAATCACATTTGCACTCCATTTGCGATTGTCTTGTGTGATCACCACACTTGGAATCTCCACCAATGGCGACTCTGCCTGCACACCCATACTCGTGTGGGCCCGTTGGTATGGCACACCGGCTCTTGTGGTAGAGGCTATCCCATTGGCTGTAGGCCCTCAGGCTTGGGGGTGATCCCATATTGGCTCTATGGTCGGGAGGTGATCTTGATGTCTGCCCATTACGTATCTAGGACTCTACATCGATAAATACTCCGTCCGCACACCCATACTAGTGTGGGCTCATTGGTATGGGACACCGGCTCTTGGAGTAGAGGCTAGCCCACTGGTTGCAGGCACCAGATCATCTAGAATTTTCCGTTTTTAGCCAGATTTTTCTATTTTCAGCCCATAAACAACCAACATTTTTGCGGATTCAACCTCAAATAGCCATCATTTTTGCAGTTCAGCCCTTGTATGCATTGTTGGTTGCATATCAACCCTGTAGAAGTGCCACAGTTGAAGATCCACAGTAATACACCTTAGCATTTTCAGATTTTAGCCATTAGCATCACAGATCTTGACCTTGACAGCAACACCATCGTTGTCATCGTCACAGTCACCATCGTTGACATCGCCATCGTAAAGTACCACAACATCTAGAAGCATTGCACCAGACCTTTGTGCAATCTAAAGCAAATACCTCTCTAAAAGGCACTAGCAATAGGTAGAAGAGGCAGGAGACACAAGGAGGGCAGGCATCCCGCAGACCGGCAGCACCCTCAGGCATCTCTAATGTTTTCTCTAGAAGTAGCCACTAGCATTTTTGCATCAGTGAGGCTTGCGTTTTCAACCAAGAAGACCAACGTTTTAGATCAGCCCTTAGCCTCATTGAACCGCTCCCATCCGGTAGTAGAACCTTACCACAAACTCTCAATTGCAACAGATCGGCCAACGATCAATTTTAGCCCTAAGAACAACCTAGCGTTTTCAATTTTCAGCCCTAAGAAATCAGCGTTTTTGTAGTCCTCAGCCCTTAGACCTTGGCAGTAGCAAATCAATTTCTTACTTTGTTCTAATTTGTGATTGGTGCAAATTTGATGTAGGTACTCCATACATCATGATCGACAAGCTCACAAAACTAGAGCGATTGTTTATTGAGGAGTTCATATTCCCGAAGCTTCATTGTGCTTGAGAGATTTTGGCAAAGCATCAGTGGCATACACATTGTAATAGGAGGCCAACTAGCAAATGAGTCCTCAAAAATATTTGGCCAAGTAGTGAGAGTTGTTGACTCCCTTGAGCAAGCATAAGGACTCGACCATGCTTTTTGAATTGCATAAAGATTGTAGAGGATTTCTACGGAAACTAGAAGAGAAAGGGCAAGCACCCACACACTTAAGACAAGCCTGGTATTGGTGTCAAGGCCCAAGCACAAGTAGTGGTTCCAATAGCACGATCAACACTAGATATGGACAACCTTGTCTCCTGTACTCTCCGTGTCTTTTTCCATGCTTACATTGAGTACATACCAGCTACCAATGTTGGCAAGGATAGATTTTTCTTCATACTAAAGTAACGGTGCTTGAAGATGGATTTGCAAATGAGTTTTACATAGAAAAGGTTGGAAAGGGGACCATGACCTAGGGGGAAGGATAATAAGTGAGCTCCCTGCTCCAACCCCTATCGTTCTTTCCTCCCTCTCCTTTCTCTTTTGTCTTTTTGTCCTTTTTCATCCCCTTTGTCTATCCCCCACAAAATCTCTCTCTCTCTCTCTCTCTCTCTCTCTCTCTCTCTCTCTCTCTCTCTCTCTCTCTCTCTCTCTCTCTCTCTCTCTCTCTCTCTCTCTCTCTCTTTGTGAGTATTGAGCACCATCTCCATTTATCCGTCTCCATGTCTCTCTCTCTCTCTCTCTCTCTCTCTCTCTTTGTGAGTATTGAGCACCATCTCCATTTATCCGTCTCCATGTCTCTCTCTCTCTCTCTCTCTCTCTCTCTCTCTCTCTCTCTCTCTCTCTCTCTCTCTCTCTCTCTCTCTCTCTCTCTCTCTCTCTCTGTGAGTATTGAGCACCATCTCCATGTCTCTCCATACTTTCTTATGTAACACCCCCCCCCCCCCCCCCCCCCCCTCTCCCTCTCTCTCTCTCTCTCTCTCTCTCTCTCTCTCTCTCTCTCTCTCTCTCTCTCTCTCTCTCTCTCTCTCTCTCTCTCTCTCTCTCTCTCTCTCTCTCTCGTACCCTCTCATTATTCTGCATTGAAGGAGGTGGATATAAAACGAGCATGAGAATTTGACACGTTACATCCCTTTTTGTAGTCTTTCAAATTCTATCATGTAATGAAAAAGATGATTACTCTAGTAGTGTGTGGCACTTATACTCTCAAACGTGGAGTGAGCAAAATGTGCATAGTTGATGTGACTCATTTCCATTGCCCTAGTGTCCTATCTCGCATTAAGGGGAGTGGGAGAAAATCCATATGGCTGAGATAGTGTGTATCATCAACAAGGGGACAGTCTCAAGAATATTAGAGGGAGTATGGTTTCCTTTTTCTTAGCAAAGAACATGGTTTTGTAGTTGGGGGAAATATGGGTGGTGTAATGTATGTAGTGTAGCATATTGGACTCCATCGAAGTCAAAATACATTGGAGAGAGAGAGAGAGAGAGAGAGAGAGAGAGAGAGAGAGAGAGAGAGAGAGAGAGAGAGAGAGAGAGAGAGAGAGAGAGAGAGAGAGAGAGAGAGAGAGAGAGAGAGATGAAATGAAATGTTATACTAACGTCTTTAAAAGGCCAAAATGACCTATGAGACCAAAGCGTTACAATGCGGTGAATCTGATACAAAGTCAGAGTAACAAAATGAAAGAACAAAATGAAAAAATGATAAAATAAAAGTACTATGGGATCCTAAACTGGTAGGTGTGAACTAAGCAGCTAGCTGGGATAGCTAAATCACAAGTCACAAGAGATCCAGCATCGGTCGCTGGAAGATCTCATCAATCTCCTCCATGGACAGTAGTCTGACCGGGCATCGTGCATGTCGAGCCAAAGTGATCCGAATCCTCTGATGTAGCCTCCATCGATGTTGTGTAGTCCTCCGCAGTCGTGGGAGTCTGGATCTTCCTAGCTCAGTCGCTCAATCGATCAGTGTGCCTCTGGTGTGAGGCGGCAAGATCTGCTGTGGTAATAGATCCTCTGGGTGTCCAGTGCCTGCTCTAAATAAGTCTATGATGTGTCTCTGAGACTGGCTAGCCTCTCCTCTCATCAGGCTCTCTCTATGTCTCTGGAGCTTGAGCAAAAACAAACCCAGGCATCTCTGATCCTCATACCTCATGACTCTGGAGAGTGGTCCAAAGCCTTCTCTGAATAAGCAATGGAAGCAGCCTCGTATCTCATAGTAGACGAGGCAGTGGCATGTGTAGTGTAACTCTGTCTCAGGCTCCATGTCACACAGGGTGCATGTCATAGCATCTGCTAGCACTCCGCTGTATCTCCCAGTCTCGATCCGCAATTGATGTGAAGATGTGCGTATTTGGCCAATAGCACATCGTATCCCATGAGACAAGTGGGTGTCCATGTATCTGGGCCTCTTCACAAAACTGTCCGCCGTAAGCTGGAGAAGATGCTCTCTGTAGAAAGCCATCGTCATGCCCATCTCCTGTGCTAGATGTACCCATGTCCTCTTGGTGTCTAGCTGAGTCAGGTCTTGGTGAATGAGCCTGGTGGTCTCGGACTATGTAAGAGTCAGAGAGGGTGCATCCGGTGAAAACTGGAAGGGGGGCAATTTTTCTATACTGAATCCATGTGCTTGGAACCATGACTTCATCTCCCATAACAACATGCTGTGTCTCCCTACTGGCTAACTATCAAGAGGACTCAAGTGCAAGGTGGGTGTATCTATCTCCGGGAAGTTCCCACAAGTGGTGTATGAAGGAAACAAATCTGGTGAGCACCTCAACTACTAGTGGGGGGGTAGCTAGCTCTACTTGGATAATGGCACATGGTATTGAAGCCTTGGCTCTAATGAGCCACGAGATCATAAAGACTAGAGGCTTCTCCATGCCCCCCATCCATTAGTGCGACATGTTCTCCCATGATGATCCAATGAAGGCCCCCATCTCTCAGCTCCATAGATCAATGCAGAAGCCACCAAAGTGTCAAAGAGCCAGAGCTTCCTCCAAGGCTCCTGGAATTGAACCTGTGAACACATCTTCTCCAGTCTCCCAATGCCGAATGGGCTCAGGTCAATCTAGTCTCTGCTGCTCTCCTCAAAGAAAATGTTGGTCCACTAAAAACCACTCAAAGGTAAGTGTAAGCATTTGTACATTCCACTGTCTCATGGTATGTGGGTGCTGACCTCCTAATCCACTATGGGGGTGGTATTAAATGTTAGGTATGTCAAGCCCGTGGGCACAGCCTAGCAGGTAGTTCACTTTGCATGGACTTTGCATGGCAAGTTCACCCTTTATATGTAAAGAGGCTTTAATCAATTAAAACAAGCGTGTGTTATTTTTTGCTACTACTGAATATCGACTCTCTCTCTCTCTCTCTCTCTCTCTCTCTCTCTCGTTTCATCTACTACATGCTATGAGTTCTGCAAGGCTTCACCATCCTCCATAGCTCCCATCATTAAATACCACGACCTTTAGTTTTACCAAGGTTGACAAACAATTCACTTTCATGAACAAACCTATGCAAAGCATCGACTTGTTTTGATCAAGTTATACTTATTTTTCATTATATGTTCAAAGTTTGTGTAATTTTGACTTTTTGTTGGCCAACCTCTGAATCTAATCCCAAGAATGTTTGATCACAAAATGCCTCGCAAATAACCAAAGAAGCAATGGGAAGCCCCACCCTACCAAGTGGTAGAAATTTCATCGGACGAGAAAGCTCATGTATCAGAGAAGGAGCTGGCTCAAATCCCACCTAAAATTTTCATTGAATGATTCGAAGCAGTCAACGACACAAAAGCGAAGACCACCTTATTCCCTAAGGAATTTTGGAATCTACATCAACAACATGAAGTGCTTGAGGGAACAAGGTGTCTTTAAATAGACATGTTTTTCTGACTACAGCTGTGGGGTACAAATTTCTAGAGAACACATGAATTGACAACAATACAACGGAGAAGCAACTTTGACAAATAAGGATGGAGAAACCGTAAAATTCCAAATCACTAAAGATATGATCAACCAAGCTTTACACGTGCCACTCAAAAACCATAACTTGCTACTAAAGAGCAAAGCTGCAAACAGACAATGACAAAGCTTTCATCACGGAGCAAGGACATAAATTTACATACAAAGATCTTGTGTACTCTGAGATAGAATTTCCGTTAGGTCTCATCTCACAACATATGAAGGTCAAGAAGTCACCCAGATACAATGAACTCAATCTTCATATTGCTGTGGTGACGGCCATCGGACTATCGGAGAAAAGGATGATAAGATGTGATCTCGGCACTTACATTTTAGAAAATTTGGTGGAAGCAAATCTCAAGAATAGTGACAAAAAAAGAGACCTATATGAATGGGGAACCAGTGTTAACAAGAATTGCATACCATGATTTGGGCATGATTGATGAGTTATTGCCAAGCAAAACACAATTGGAATTACTACATAGGTCAAAGCATGATGTTAGACTAGTGGCAGGACCCTCAACAATGCAACCCCCCAAGAAAGCAGCTAGATAGAGCTCTAGAAGGAAAAAATTCGATAGTGAGAAGACTGAATCTGACATAAAGCTTAGCAGAGAAATTAAACCTAAGAACATGAACACTCCTTCTGAATACCAACCATGTGAAGAGGAAGAAGATGATGAGGAGAAGGAGGAAAACAAACTCCATCGGGTACGCCTAAAATGAAGATGCATTGAGCATAGAGATCATATAATGATCTCTCAAACACAACGGTCTATGGAAGAAGTCCAAGCCCAAAGAGAGGAACTCTGCAAAAAGAGAGAGAGAGCTAAAGAAAAGAGAAATCTGGGAGCTGAGGTGGATGATGAAGACAAGCCGCTAGAGCAATGGAAGGCAGAGAAATTGGAAAAGGTTAAGCAATATAAAAGATGAACTTCCACCAATAATGTGGAGCTTGACAACACCATGAGGCAACACATCCAAAGGGATCTCAAGAGGAAAGCAGAACAAAGAGCACAACAAGATACTAAAAGGCAAAAACTGATCACCTCAAATCATTGGATGAATCTACCCACTCTCAAGATAAAGATGAGGCTAAAAAGGGACAATCTTAGCAAGAGCACAAGAACGAGATGGAAGAGGAAAATACCGGAGAGGAGGGTGGTGTAAAACCCTTAGAAATAGATAATAGTCCACCAGACTCAAATCAACAAACCACCCCTCCTTCGGCTCAAGAGTCGACAAACCAAGCGGCAAACCAAGAAACTGATGAGCAGGACACATATATACCAAAGGAAACATCAGAGCAGATGCTACGGGTACCACCCACAATTCAAGCAGAAGGAAAGAGAGAGGACAAGGAAAGGAAGAAAATGACCCCACAAACAACCCATGAGCAAGAAAAAAAGAACATAAGGAGAAAATGACAGATAAAGAAGAAGCAAGCACTTCTAGACAACCGCACACGGTAGAGACAAAACCAATGTCTCCTCGCTCCAAAGCCATTATAGAATAAGGAAAGCGGTTGGTCAACTCTTTTGAAATTAATGAGCACTTGGAACAAATCAAACTACAATTCCAATGTCAAAGAGCGCTCAACAATCTCATAGGAGTGGAGTTAGAAGAGACTAAAGGAGAAGCAACAAAGGCATTAGAATCAAATCAACAACAACAAAACAAGATTGATGAACTGCAAAGAATGCAACTAGAGCTCCAAGACAAACTAAAAAGGGGGAAAGAAAATGCTGCTCATATTTACAAAGAATCCCAAGACTTTGATGAGGCAAACACCAACTTACAAATTTAGCAACATTGTGTGGAAGAGGAGCTTGAAAAAGAGCGGCAAAAGAGTGTCAATCTAGGGGAGTCTTACGGGGTTGTCAAGACAACACTCACTCAGCTCTTGGAAATGCAAGACAGCCCCGCCCCTTCCTCTACCTCATCAGCTCCTACCTCCAAATTAGAAGAGATCAAAGATCTAAGGGAGGCTCTAGCTCAAGAAAATTATGACCAACTAATCATGACCACTTGGCACAAGGAAATTTAGAGACAAAAGGATGACGAGATCAAGCTACTAAAAAGAGCAGTTGGCTAAAGAAAAAGTGGAGTTAGTGGCCCAGAAAATGCAGCACATGCCCTTGCACTCCAACAAAAAGATATGGCCATTAGTGCCATAAGGGCTAGGCATGCAGTAATGGAAGTCCCAAAGGAGACTAAAAAGGAGTCTATGAGCATGGACCTTCCCCCTGTAGATCTGCCAAGCATGTATATAGAGGCAAGGTTACATGACTTTGATTATACAAAAGACAGGACAGACACCACAGAGGAGATTCAAAGATGGATCTCAAAAGTGCACGACGACTCTCACAAAGAATACATGCAATATGAACTCAAAGTACTTGAATCGACATCACTTTTTATGATCACCCCTGATCTCAAAAGTGCGCGACCCGTCTCACAAAGAATACATGCAATATGAACTCAAAGTATTTGAATTGGTGTCACTTTTAATGATCACCCCTGATGAAGTAGTAAAGAATCATGGGCATGAATTGATATCTCTACCACTGATGAGACAAGAGGCCCTCCTTTGGAAGAAGAAGACGCTGCCTAGTCTCAAGCCCAACCATAAAGGGGATTACATGGATGTACATGTAACTGCTAACTAAGTCCTGACAATCCTCAAGAACCAACCCCTATGGACGAAAAGGTGGTTTGAGAAGTGCCCAATAGATGAAACCTACTACACAAATGCACCACAAAGGATCGATCCAACTTAGTGTCCTATCAATAGAAGGCGATCCTAAGATAGTTTTTACACATGGAAGCATCGAATCCCATCAGTGCTTAACTACCTAGTCCTCACAAAACCAATTCTCCAATCAAAAAAATATATGATTAGCACCTTACAAGAGGTTATCACTCAAATGAAAGATGTCCCTGATTTGGCTTGCCAAATGCTAGTGAAGATTTCTAAGATGATCATCAAAAGCATCACAACATTTGAGGATATAGAAGCAACAAAACACCCATGGAAAGTGTTCTTAGAGGGCACTATAGGCTTGTGCTAGAATATGGAGACGGAGATTCCAAGCCGGAATACCATCATGGGGTTGTATGCCCGTGTCATGTTCTTGCCCTCTCACTATATACAAACCTTTGAAGAGGCATTCATGACAGGGTTCTTTGAAGTAGTACATCCATCGTCAACCCCATGACAAAGAATATGTGTGCCGTCATATTGCCTATAAGAGAACTTTGAGTAACAACCCTTTCAGAGAGTTGGCAACCAAATTAGAAATTCAAGCAAGGGCAAAAAAGCTCAAGCTACTAAGTGGTACTCTTGAGAAGCGTACACTGGATTACTGATGAAGGATACATTCAAATCCATCCAAATGTTGCCCAAGCAAAGCAAAGACATTGTGAAGCAGACAAAGACGTTTTGCACAAGGGCATGCAAAGACTAGGAAGGGGGAATGTTGACAGCCAAACCAGATGGGCGCCCTTTGAGTTGACCGTTTCTTCCATGAGACCCAAAATTTTAATGTATTTTCATTATTTTTCCAAGAATCCTTGTAATTATTTGATGACTCTGATTATAAATATGCAATCTCTAAGAAGCCAAGTCGTAAAGTCTGTAATGGAGTCGGCCATTGGCCAAGAGAGCCCTAGGTATAAAGTGTGAGTCTTGTAAAGTCGGCCACTGGCCAAGAGAGCCCTAGGTATAAAGTCTATTTTGTAAAGTGGGAAAAGGACACCCTTATCATTATCAAGTTTGAAGCATACGATTGAGAGTGGATACTCTCTTGCAACTTATAATCCTCATATCTTGAGCTGTGGTAATCACATTTTGATTCCTAAACTTGCGTTGTGTTCCTTGTCTATTGCTCTTTCATTCAAGTATATGCATTGTTGATTCTGTGATGATTTGTAACTACGCAATAGAGGCTAAGTTTGCTATTTTGAGTCTATTAATGACTATTTTTTGACATTCTGACCATAGTCTTGAGAGTGTTCCTAAATCCTAGGGAGACCTTTTGGGTATGTCTTGTTGCAATTTCTAGGACCATGATCATGATGGATCGTGATTTTGGTACCTCCTCATATTGCAACCAAACTTGGTAGGTTAGTGTCTCTAAGTGTCTTAGACCTCCTCCTAAAGTTTTGTAGTATTTTGACTTTGTTTGAGTGCCGAAATAGGTTGATGATTGAGTGTAGTGACATAGGACATAGGTAGGTTGCCAGTTCCTAGAGTGATAGCTTTGCATGTGTGAGAGATATTGTCATTCTATAGGTTCACTTCTTGAGGTTTACACCCTCAAAGAGTCTGCGTGCCCCATCCGAGTCGCTTCCTCGAGTATTGACATTATGTTAGTGCCAGAAAGCTATGCTATAGACGTTCGTCATGGCGACCCGTTAACAATGGGGCATGGATTAAAAACATGCTACAAAAGACATACACGAGGTTTTGAGTGCTCGTAGGATTTAAGCAATTCTTGCATTTTGATGAACAAAATCAAAGGCATATCAATTGCGTTCACAACTACCATGAGAGGCTATAACCGACAACACTCAAGTGGACACATGTTGGAGTTCCACTCTTTTCTCAATTAGAGTAATCAAAACGTTGATGGAAAGCCATTTTATCATTGTAACCCAGAAGAACCTGATTGCATACCTTTTTGAAATCTCCCATGATCCCCTTGTTAGAGCCTTGACCATGTAGTTGGAATTTGGGGTCTAAGACAAATGATGCCCCATGCAAATGTGTATGCATTTGGGCCCAACATCTTTCTACATCCCCCGCTACTTGTGTCTTCTCTCTAGTAGTAAACTGGTTAAATTCTTTTGTTTGTTTGATAGCTTTAGACATCAAAAAATACATCTTGCCAATCACAAATTTGTTAATGTCGACAATCATTAAGAGCTTCACATAAGGAAAAAAAAAGGTGATTGGACAAGAGACACACATCTTTGGGCAATCATTTGATAGCTTGGATACTTTTGAAAGCCATCCCTTCCATCTGTGATCAGTGAATGTCTCTGTCAATGCTACCTTAATAGCCAAGAGACCATCCAAAACATAGTACACAATTGCAACGCAAGTTTCACAAAACATTTGGAGGGCCTTGTTAGATGACTTGGCCCAAAATATGGCATAGGTGAACTCGCCATATGGTTGGCATCTAGCAAGACCTGCTTTATAAATGGCATTGTGTCAATGTATTTGAAGAGAAACTTCAATGTATAGGCTGCACATGGTACCCACATGATACTCATCTTGGATACTTCTCACATGGGTTCAATCTTATGATACTTCTCTTGGATAGCTAGGCCTACACCCTTGTAATTGGAGGCATTGTCAATCACAATTGCTGTCACATATTGGGGCCCCACATTGCAGTTGATGGCACACTCATACACCTTTTAGAGAGAAGTCAATTGCTTCCAAAAAAAAAGACCTCTTGGGGAAAATTACCACTACATTGATCAATGTCCTTTTTTGGCAGCTAGTCCACCCATCCAACGCTATGGTACAACTAAACATTAGGAAAAAATCAAGCACTATTCACTTGGATATCCCCTCTGTGGTGCTCTCAACCTTATCCACATAATTTGTGTGCATTTTGTTGTAGTTGGGTAAGACAAATCCTTTTTTTGAAGTGGACATCAAAGCATTCCTAAAATGTGGATTTTTAAAGGTATTAAATGAAATCCATTTTCCATGAAAGATTTAGTCCACTTTAGGTGCAATGCATACAAGTATTGCTTCTAGAACATTTTGCTTGCAATGTTTGTGGGGTGGTGGGCCTACTCCAAACACTTGGAGTTTCTTTTTTTGATGCTCTCACACTTGGAAAAGGAACCTGCAAACACTAAACTCTTTCCCCTTGGGTACTTATGTCTTTGTCGTCAACATCATTGTATGCTTTTGTCAAGGCTTAGTTAGATGGTTCAGCTGTGTTTTCCCCCACCTTGCATATTTTAGGAAGCATTCCTTTCTCTTTGAACTAATTTATGAAGCCTACAAAGTGAATCCAAATATCCACAAGTGGTGCTCCACATTCCAACACATTTGTGATGACACCAACAAGTGCTCCATGAAACAATCTACATTGCTGTTGAATTCATGGCACAAGTGTTGCATCATAGCCTAATTTCCCCCCCCCCGGTGAAGCTCTCACACATATAGCCACCCCATTTCTCACACCATATTCTTTGAGCTTTATGCTACTTACTACAATGTTCATGAATTGTACAATTAGTTTTTCTATCCAAAATAGTACTCTAAGTAGCCAAGTACATGTATTTTTTGTAAAAGTCCAATGTAATTAGGAATATCAAAGTTTAGAGTCTAAACAACTTTCACCTATGGACTTTGACATTTTAGGGTACTAGGAGGTAAAGAGTGCTAACAAACATCCAAGTAACACTAACTGACAATCCACTATCTATGTCTCATGGAAGTAAGAGTGAAGTTTAGAATTCTAAGGGACCCTAAAGATGCACTCCTACATCAAGGAGGAGGTAAGAAGTAAAGCTCAAATACAACCAAGCAATGCTTAATTCACTAATGAACTTCTTTTCACTAAGAGGTAAGAGCCGTTGGCTCAAACACAACTAGTAAATCCTAAAGTAAGCTACCATCTATGCTCCAAAGGTATTAGCCTCTAACCCTAACACATGAACCTAATGCTTTAATTAACACAAAAAGGCAAGGTTTTGTCCATGCCACTCATTTTATTTCTAGAGATTAAACCTAAGGCCTAAAAATTTATGTGCCAATGCATATATACACTAAAGATAGAAGAGGTATTGATTATCCAATGATATCAACTATCTTTTGGTATTAAAAAGAGACGGAGATAAAAAAAACTTTAGTGCTCATCTATTTTCAATATGGTATAAGCCCAAAGGCTAAAACTAGTGTTTCCTATATTCAAGCTACATTAAAGAAGCCAAATAATAGGATTAAAAAAAAACATTAATGATTGTTTTTTGAGTTAGGCTCTATACCTTTCGTTGCTTGGGTTAACCTTGTAGTTTAGAGAAGGTGAGAGATGCTTAGTAAAAAAAATCTAGGGCCTTTTATGCTTTCCTATATTCCTCACTATCTTTATTGATTGATAATCCTAGTGACTTCTCTATTTGAGAAATTTTCCCATGTGATGATTGAGAGCTGAAATATAGCCCCAATCCTAGCTGTCTGTTGATTTTCACCACTTTTGGAGTTTGTTTGGACCTCCGAGACCTTCTTGAAAAATTGGCCCACTTTTTAAGCATATTTTGCATTCACTGAGATACATTAAGTTCACTATCCTTTTCAACACCAAGACTTTGCCAAAACCACAATTTTGTCACTTGCACTTTGAAACTACTGAATTTGACATGTGACTCACTTTATGAAACCAAACATTAAAATTTTGACATCTATCACCACATTTGACTTGTACCATCAACTTACACTTAGATTCTGATAGATTTTCGCCAAGGGTACATAGATCTCGATCCATGTTCGGTGACTATTTTTGACAAAACTTTGTGGGAAGTCTTGGGACATGTTCCCCAAGCTAGTTGTTCACTTTTTTTAAGTTTAGATCACTTTTCCTCATCATGGATCAAAATGACCATTTGGGGACTGACTTTCCGATTTCCTTTAAATTTTGGTTGACCCATGGTCCATTTTACCCAAAATTTGCATGGCACATTTCCCAAGGCTATGTGAGAGTGTCTACATGCTTTATTCCATGTTTTGACATGTTGGGGGACATGGATCGCAATCCATGCTCAACAAAATTCGTTATCTATGATTACACCAATGAATAGGCGCTTTCAAAGGCTTCATTTGGCACAACGTTTTTTTGAAGTTTGATATGGGGGGACATGGGTCATGATCTATGTTCCACCCCCTCTGGTAACTTTGATCACATGTCTAAATTTTCCTCATTGAGGGAAACATTCTTGTGAAAAAATATTTAGATTTAGACTTCAAATACCACCCCAAATGGCCCTTGTAAATTCTTGATTTGATTTGATTGATATAGATTTTTGTGATAGTTTTTGGTTCATTTAGCAATTCACAATTGATCTTGCACTGAAGATGAGCATACCTATGAAATTTGGTTTGGTGTGGTTGTAGCAAGCAACACTTTGATGGAAAGCTCTAGGTCAAAATGTGTGTGTGTGTGTGTGTGACAATGTCTAACTGCAAATGAGGCCTAATTCGCCCATGTTGTCTATATGTGCCCGACTTACCCCAAATGCTAAGTGCATATTTACCTTATTTTCTCACATTTCCCATGGTTTACCACTTGAAGCTCATACGGCTCATCACTTGGACTCTCGATCTTTAAATGCTCTTGATTTTGTAATTTTTGTCCGTCATAAGTTGGTGCAAATTTTGACATGTGGCAAGTCCTTCCATACTTGACATGCTTAAAGCTCTTGCTTTGTAGATTCATCATTTGCTTTTAGAACTTGAATCTGACCTTCCTAGGTTTGTTTATTAATTTTTGATCCTTATTAGGTTAAAATATATATATATATATATATATATATAAAATTATTATAACTTGGCCAAAATTTTTGCCAAAATTATTTCTTATACTCATTTGTACATATTCTCACTCTAGGCATTCTTTCTATCAAAATTTGTCATTATGGCTCATTATTATCCCTGATGAGTGTCAAATTTTGCTTGAAGGCAATTAAAAAGCAAAAATTTAAGTGATAAAACAAACCTTATACACTATACACATGATATTCCATCATTTTGTAGCCCTAGATTTTACAATATTGTGCTTCATCTACTCTTACTCCCCCCTTACCATTCAGAGTCGTTGCGGACGAAGGTTTGTGCCATGTGCCTGGGTGCAAACAATGTGTCTATGCAAGGCCATGGAGCGTGGCCCTGTGATGCTTATGGAAGAGATGCAATGTGTAACATTATGCTGTGAAAGATGTGGATACTGGACAAATTGTTTAGTGGTTTTCATTGGCGATGTTCCATCTAAACTATGTTTTTTGAAAAAAAGCTTTTGGAGATGGAATGCCCGTCCCTTGACTGTTGGTTTAGTGAGTAATGTTGGTTGGTTATTGATTTGGCTTTGCTATTTTGAGTACCCACTTATAGACTTGTTTTGGAGATTGCAAAGGTTGTTGTCGGTTTGCTTGTTTAGGTCTCCATTGCCATGTCGGGTTTTTATCAGTTGTTGAGCTCTTTGATATGAACTTTGGAATCCATTTATACCTTGGTGAGTTTGATGAGAAAGTTTGATGCATCGATTTCTTTGGCCAATACTAGTTTCTCTGTGCGGTTATTGTTTCTCGTAAGCTTGGTTGGGCTGTTGGTGAAGTTTGATTTGGAAGGGTTGCTTTGGGTATCCATACCTGCTTGGGATTGGTTTCCATGATGGATTTGTTTACCCATACTTGTTGTACATGCTTCTTTTGGTATTTTTGCTATTTTTTGAGGCCTTATTGTGCTCGGTGGTGCTTGTTGATCTGGATGTAGGTTATAAATGTAGTCTGTCTGTGCCAAGGAAGTGACATACATAGTTCCCTTAAGGTTGTACTTCAGAGTGTTGTCCTACCTGTGAGGGCCATGCCAGGGATCCCCGGCTGCACCACCTCCAAATGAATAAACAACGATTCTTGAAATCCCTCCCTCTTGACATCAACACCAAGGCAAGACTCCTCCTTCTCTTCAATGCCAACTCAAGGGGGTAATAGCATTCACTTTTTCCCATATGGAACCCTTAACCCCAAAATATCTTTCCTTATTGATTCAACTTTTGAATTGAAGCCATTAGATTAAAATTAAACTCTACCTTCCACGGTCAAATGGTGAGAGTTCTCAAATTGGCCCTTGGTTCAAGGTCACTGACGCTTTTTCCCGGTTATGACAAAGCACAACGTCAGTGTGTTCCCCCTAAGATGAGTGTATTTACTAACTACACAAATCCCTCATTCCCAAGTTTGATCCTCACTCTATAGATTGGAATTCCTTTCCCCCATTCTTGGCTTAACTTAATGGAAAACATAAAATTGGGTTCAACTTTCCAGCCAACAAATCAACTCTGGAATCCACCCTCCCATCAAACTATTTGATAAATTGACCTTTCCAAGGTAGTACTATGATAATAGAAAACAATATTCCAAACAGGTCAAACCAAGAATAAATTTCAAGCATTTGAAAGCAAGATGAAAATTGTTTTATACCCTTGCAAGTGTGCATTTATCAAGTTGTTCCCACCTTTTTTCTTTATAGAATATTTTAATTCCTTTTTTCTTTATTATTATTAAATTTATCTAGTTATAATTCAAGCAATCACATATACTGCTCCATGTATATTCCTAGCCTCATCCCAAGACTCAGGTATCAAGTCTCCTCTGCCATGTGTGGAGGCGACACCTTTACATAATTTCCAATTATTATTTTTTCTTATCTTGTTTGGGAAAGGATTAAAAAATTAATCTACATTAAGTTACATTGAAATAAATAATCCGAGGAGCCAAGAAAAGGTTTGGCTAATGAGGATAATTGCGGGATAGCCCATTTAGCTTCGTAGCCTTTCCAAGGTTCTTTTTTACCAAACAATTGGAAGAGTTCCTTAATGAAATCACATCTTCTTTCCTTACTCGATCCCAATTTGGATCCATTTTCCTTCCTCCATTCCTGTCGGCATCAAGCCTACCCTGACTCGGCCAATTTCCAAACGTATTCATGGGTCTCACCACCCAACCGGGACACACTCCCATCCAATCCCAATTCTAGGGACTTCAATGAACCCTAGCTCAAAATATAGACCAATTGTTATCAATCCTATCAAGAAAAGACCATCCCATGTTGCATCCCACAGGTAAACACAAGCACTAGCCTTTTTCCCAAACACGTAAGACAAATTTCACACTTAAATCTTCTATGTTATGCTAGGGCTATCCGTGTCAAATCTTCTTGGTAAAGTTTTTAATCCTAGTTGAAATTTAGAGTGAGGTTCCTTGAGTTATAATCCCTTAATTCCTATTTTCTTAAATAAGAGGTGACGGTGTTTCTAATTGTTGAATTGGCGTTGGATTTTGTCATTCTTGTCGCTTTATAATCTGTAACTTTGCTTCCTCCTTTGCGTGATCTTTATGGCTTGAGATTTTTGCTTCGGCTCCTTCACCTCGTGAATCTTATTGAACATGTCAATTGCTAGAGGTAAATGGTATTTTTTAATTCTGCAACCATTGATCCCATTAGGCCTCTGCTCGCCCTCTAAAATCGCAAGTTTTACGGCACCATTGTGTGATATGTTGCTGATCACAAATGGGCCATAACCTTGATTTTTCAAATTCTTAGAGTGTTGCTTCAAGGTATAGACTAATACATAGTCTCCCTTTTGAAACTCCTTGTTTATCACATGTTGGTCATGGAATTCTTTCATTTGTCATTTTGGTGTACATGTGGTTGCAACAGCCTTGAGTTGCAATTCATCCAATCTGGTGAGCTGTTCAATCCTACCCAACAACTCATGTTTATTCCATCCTAAATCTTTTAGCACTTGTAGTACGAGAACCAAGAATCCTAAGGGTAGTACGACATTGGTCCCAAATACAAAACTGAAAGGTATTGTTTCCAGTTTTGTTTTGTATGCTATCCCATATGCACAAAGAGGTGAATGTAATTTTTGGTCCCAATCAACTCTTGACTTGTTTATAAATGTTTTGAGCATGATGCATAGAACTTTGTTTGTGCTTTCAACTTGTCTGTTTGCTTGAGGGTGATATGGCACTGACTTAGAATGAAGCACCATAAATTCTTGCAATAGATAGTCAATCATATCGTTTATGAAGTGAGTCCCTCGATCACTCACTATCTCAATTGGAAGCCCATATCTGGTGAAGATGTTTACATATAAGAACTATGATGTCGTTCTCGCATCATTCTTTTGTGTCGCTATGGATTCTACTCAGTTGGTCAAATAACCTATGGACACTATGATGTATTGAGCATTTGTCTTGTAGGCGTGTGGTGAGATAGGGCCAAAAAAGTCTATTCCCCATTTGGAAAAAGCCCTTGCACCCATTATTCGTCTTGATGGAATTTCATATTGTTGCATACGTGCTTTTGTGTGCAGGCATTTATCACATTGTTTTACATATTGCTTAACACCATATACAGAGTCCTCTCTAGAGCTTGGTATGATAATGAGGCACTTCGCCAACTTTCGGATCCACTTACCTACTCCATTATTTCTTCTCCCCCCTTACCATTTGTCTCCTCCCTCCTTGCCTCCATTGTATCAAGCTACCCCCTTCTCCCATACAATGAACAAATTTTTATCCTCTCGTCCTCTCTTGGCAAACCCACACCTAAACCATGCCCTTTCTTTCTCCTACCTAAAATCCACAAACCCACCCTTGTTGGTCGCCCTATCTGTTCCTACAAAGGCTATATCTTGGAAAATGCTTCTAAATGGCTCCATGCACAACTTTACCCCATCCTCTTATCTAAAACCCAACACCTCCAAGACTCCCACTCCCTTATCCTAGACCTAGCCACCAGGTCTTTTCCTCCCCACATTTTTCTTTTCACTTTTGATGTGGAATCCCTGTATCCAAGCATTCCCATACAAGAGGGTCGTCTTGCTCTCAAAAACACCATCCAAAACATATTCCCCTTCCCAAAACCCACTTTATCCTATCCATAGCCTCTCTTATCCTCAACCATCACCATTTTTCCTTTAAGGGTAAGTGTTGGCACCAAATCAAAGGAACGGCAATGGGCTCCAACTTTGCCGTTGTCTATGCATGCCTCTTTTTATGCTCCCTGGAAGAGGGTATGAACCTCCTCGCCTCTCCCTCCCTTATCTACTTTAAAAGATTCGTGGCTGATGCTTTTGTTATATGGGATGGCCTTGCTTCAAGCTTGGGCGAAATGATGCAAACCTATGGACACCCTCTCCAACAACATATAAAAATCTCTTCCCTCATCTCCGTACAGGAGGCTGTTATTTTAGATATCCACTTCTTCAAGGGGACCTCCTTTGCCACCCATGGGATTTTGGATTCTAAGTGTCATCAAAAGAGCCTGAACTCCTACAATTATATCCCTTGGCAGTCCTAGCATCCAACACACGAAAAGATTTCTTTCATTCTCCAAGAAATCAAAAGGTACATCATTCTAGAGAGCTCCTTGGAGGGTTTTATCAACATCAAAAACCTCTTCTTTTCCAGGCTTAGGGCTAAAGGCTACCCTCCCTCTCTCTTGGAAGCATGTTTTCGTTTTGTCTCGTACCACTCCAGACCCTCCCTCCTACAAAAAAACCACAAAACCAAACCTCCACCCACCATTGTAAAAATTCCTTTCTCACCCCTCACCCGCACTCTTAACCCCTTCCTCTCCATTAACAAACCTCTCTCTAATCTTCTTAAAGCTAATCCCGAGCTAGCACATCTCCCAAAACCAATTGTTTGTTGGTCAATGCACCAAATCTAGGCTCTCTCCTCTCCGAAAAACCCAGTCCTACCCCCCCCCCCCCCCCCCCCGAGAAGGTCATTCTCCATAAAAACCTCACTTCTTCATGTTTCTTGCCATCTCGTCCAAACTCCTCTCTGTAACTCCATTTACACCCTCTAACCCTCCATTAGTCTTTGGTACACCCTTGAATAGCCTCCTTTTTTGTACTTCCCTTACAAGTTCTGAAGGAGTACGAGCGGAAGTGTGACGCGAGAGAGAGTGCGAGTTGAAGGAGTACGAGCGGAAGTGCGACGCGAGAGAGAGTGCGAGAAGAAGAGCACGACGATATGGTGAACCCGCTCTACTGTAATGTGTAGAGCATAGTGAGTTCTTATTAGGTTTTTACAAAAGAATATGTGTACATACCTGGCGGCCCGCCCACTTACCTGGGCGACCACATTGGGCTTTATACCCCAACAACCTCCCACTTAAAGTCCAATGTGGTACTTTAAGTGTGAGAGCAGCTACTATACAAGCTAATATACAAGAGATGTAGAGAAGTGATGTACTACCCTACACCTAACTGCTTGCGAAAATGCGCAAAGCTCTCTGAGGGAAGTCCTTTTGTAAGTAGATCAGCAGGATTTTCTTTGGTGTGAACTTTGACAAGCTGAAGTTGCTTATCCTCGAGCATTTCCCTGATGAAATGATACTTCACATCCACATGCTTTGTCTTTGAGTGATAAACTGGATTGCGAGCCAATTGTATAGCACTTTGACTATCACAATATAACATAGGCATCTCTTCTTTGATTCCCAAATCTGTTACTAGTCGATTAAGCCAAATTGATTCTTTGCATGCCTCTGATGCTGCAACATATTCAGCCTCTGTAGTAGACTGAGTAACACAATCTTGTAATCTAGAACTCCATGATACTGCTCCACCAGCCAATGTAAAGACATACCCTGACGTAGACCTTCGGTTGTCTAAGTCACCTGCATAATCTGAGTTTGTAAAACCCTTTACACTTAGCTCCTGACTCCCATAGCATATACGCATACTCTTTGTAGCTTTCAGGTATCTCAATATTCCTTTCATTGCCTCCCAATGTTTCTTGCCTGGGTTTGACATGTATCGACTTACTACTCCCACTGCAAATGCAATGTCTGGGCGAGTAGCAATCATTGCATAGATCAAACTACCCACTGCAGACGCATATGAAATCTTATCCATTTCAGCCTGTTCTTCCTCAGACACAGGACAATCTTGTTTGCTAAGTTTCACATATGGTGGCAATGGAACACTCAGTGCCTTTCCCTTCTCCATATTGAAACGTTGCAAAACCTTGTCAATATACTCTGTTTGAGATAACCAAATCAACTTCTTTGATCTGTCTCTCTCAATGCGCATACCAAGTATATGAATTGCCTCACCCATGTCTTTCATGTCAAACGATTTTGCCATTTTTGGCTTCAAAGCTGAAATTTCTTCCAAGTGCTTGCCAGCAATCAACATGTCATCCACATACAAAATAAGGATCAGCCAACTGCCATCCTTAGCCTTCTTTGTATATAGACAGTGATCGAACTCACTACGTTTGTAGCCTTGAGAAAGCATAAACTTGTGGAATTTATGGTACCATGCCCTCGGTGATTGTTTTAAGCCATAAAGACTAATTAACAACTGGCATACCCAATCTTCCTTGCCTTTCTCAACAAACCCTTTTGGCTGCTGCATGTAAATTTCCACATCTAAATCACCATGCAAGAACGTTGTCTTGACATCCACTTGGTGCAACACCAAATCTAATATGGCAACCAATGCAAGAAAGCATCTCAATGTAGTCATTTTGACCACCGGAGAGAAGACTTCATCAAAGTCAATGCCTTGTTCTTGCTTAAAGCCCTTGGCAACAAGCCTTGCTTTGTACTTTGGCTGACTATCATGAGCGGCGATCTTATACCTGTAAACCCATTTACAAGGTAGAGCCTTTTTGCCCCGTGGTAATTTAACTAGCTTCCATGTCTGGTTTTTATGCAGAGCTGTCATCTCTGACTGCATGGCCAATTGCCAATTCCCGGAGTCCTGCATTTGCACTGCTTCGTTGTAACATGAAGGCTCATTGCAATCAGTCAACATGACATAGTTCATAGATGGAAAAAACCTATCAGGAGGTTGCGTGACACGTCCAGATCTACGCACAATAGGTGGCTCAGGCTCAGCCACAACCTGTGGTTCCAATCTATCCTGTCCTTGCTCCTCTTGAGCCCTGACATTTTGTCTTGCACGTGCAGGTCCATCTTCTTGGAAGACAACTCTTCTAATCTCCTCAACCCTCTCTAGTGTAGAATGATATTTGGATTCATTAAAGTGAACATCATTGCTGCGGACAACCTTTTTGGATTCGGGATCCCAAAGTCTGTACCCCATCTCACCAGAATTACCATAGCCTAGAAAGATGCACTTTCTACTCTTTGGCTCAAGTTTGTATCTAAATTTCTTTGGAACGTGAGTATATGCCTCACAGCCAAAGACTCTGAGATGCTTGTATGAGGGCACCTTGCCTGACCAACCATCTTTGGCACTGAATCCTTTTGCAAAACCTTGCTAGGAGATCTATTTACAAGATGAACAGCTGTTGATACAGCTTCAGCCCAAAACTCATTTGGCAGCTATGCATTAGACAACATACTTCTGACCTTCTCTTGTATGGTCCTATTCATCCTCTCAGCAACACCATTTTGAGGAGGATTGTAAGGAGCAGTAAGTTCACGTTTTATACCTTTTGACTCACAAAAGTCCTGAAAGGCCTTTGAAACATACTCTCCACCATTGTCAGTGCGTAAGCATTTAAGCTTCTTGCCACTCTGATTCTCCACAAGTGTCACAAACGTTTTGAAAACACTAAACGCTTCATCCTTGTGCTTGAGAAAGTAAACCCATACTTTCCTCGAGTAATCATCTATAAATGTCATAAAGTAAGAAGCTCCCCCTAGAGATAGGTTAGGCATAGGTCCACACAAATCACTATGAACAAGTGCCAACTGTGTATCTCTTCTACTGCTTCTATGCTTATTTGGCTGCTGTGTTTGCTTACCATACAGACAATGTTCACAGAATTCAAAATCATTAAATGAAAAGCCAGGCAAATAACCAGAACGAGACAAGATTTCCATTCCCTTCTTGGACATATGTCCTAACCGGCTATGCCACAAAGAAACGTTCGGCTGCTCGGTTACATTGATTACATTTTTAGAGACATTTGATACATAAATCATGTAAAGTCCTCCAGACATTACTCCATGTGCTACTATCATAGAACCCTTGGATATCTTCCACATGTTCTGTCCAAAAGTGGTGACGTAGCCAGCATCATCAAGTAAACCTGTGCTGATCAAGCTCTTTGTAATTGCGGGAACATGTCTCACATTCTTCAGCGTGAAAGAAGAGCCATTCTGAAACTTCAATTGAACATCTCCAACACCTAAGATCTCACATGTCTGCCCATTGCCTAGCCGAACATGATCTTTAGTGGTCACATAAGAGGTAAACCACTCCTTGTTTGGAGACACATGAAGTGATTCCCCTGAGTCTATAATCCAGTCACTCGGTGCATTTCCATTAGATGATGTAAGAAGAGCTGAGTCCATTGTATTCTTCAAGAAGTAGATGTCTCCTGACACTAGACTGTCATCCTCTGCAACAGTGTTTGTCACATTTATTTCTTGAATCTTCACTGAGGACTTGTTCTTCTCACCATGGTCTTCAGCTTTCTCTTTGCCTTTTTCCGCTTTCCATTCTCTGCAGTCTCTTTTCATGTGACCCTTCTTGCCACAATGGTAGCATTCTATGTCACTCTTGCCTTTAGCACTGCGAGACTTGCTACCTCTTTCCACCTTTGTACTTTTCTTTGGTCCTTCCCCTGACAACTAAGGTTGTTCCTTTGCCTTTGTCCATTGTTTTTCTATTGGTTTCTTCAGTAAGCAGACTTCCTTCTACACCTGCTATGTTCAAACCATCTGGAGGTGCAGAATTACTCAAAGCTGTGCGAAAAGTGTCCCAACTTTCCGGCAATGTGATCAACAGGAACATAGCTCTAACAGGTTCATCAAACTTGACACCTTGAGTTGACAACTGACTATAGATTGTGTTGAATTCATTCAGATGATTGGACATAGGTGCCCCTTCTTTTATCTTCAAGTCAACAAGCTTCTTAAGCCAGTATACCTGTGAAGCTGCACTCTGCTTCTCATAAAGATCACTCAGCTTTAACCATGCTTGATAAGCCGACATCTCGTCTGCTACATTGAAGTAAACGCTTTCTGCCAAAGTCAGCATAATGGTAGAAAGTGCCAATTCATCCATTTCGCTCCATTCATCTTCGTCCATATCTTCTGGTTTTATCCCCTTGAGCTTTATAGGTTTTATCTGCTTCTTTTGTACCCAACACATGCCAAATCTGCTTCTTCCACAATGGAAAATTGGTTCCATCCAGCTTCTTGATATTGTAAAGAGCAGTGTCTTGTGATCCAGCCATAGCTACGCTTCACAGTAGTTTACTTTTCTGGGAAAAATTCGGTAGAGCTTCCCTTGTAAACTGACCCCTGAACCAATATCAACCTGTCAAATGAACCAAGAAAGCTTCAGATTCTGCAGAAATTTCGGCAGAGGCTCCTTTGTAAAATGGCTCTGGTGTACTAAAAAACAGCTCAAAAAAACACTGTCTCTCTGACACTGTAAGCTACGGGTAAAATTGTCCTGCACCTGTACTGTCTCTGACTGTCCTATAAGCATAGACTGCGACAGTGCCTCAATGGCAGTAAAGCAAAGATGCAATCCCAACTGTCTAACTCACAGTCAATACATCCTAGCTGCCTATCTAAGGGTGCTCAAGGGATCGCTCCAAGACCTGTATCACCGAAAGGATCTCAATATTCGAGAATCCCCCAGCTCAATAAAACCTCACTTGACCCTCAACAAAGGCTGCAGTAAATCTGACAGTACATAGACTTCCCACAAAGTCATACATCCACAAATTTCCCACTGTATGCTGTAACCGCTGCGGCGGTTGTTTGCTGCGTGACTCACAGCCAGCAAACCCTCAACAGACATACATCATCTCTGACAATACATCCCATGTGGAAGTACCTGCAATGTCAGGATGAAATCTGGAATATCAAGCAGCAAACACAAGCTACCTGATGAACTAGTGGATGTCGCCTACAGTCTGTGTGTAGATACGCCCGTGTCGTATGTGACACGCCTCTAAGAACTGTGAGCCGTCCTTCGATGTGTAGACAGCCACAAATCAACACTCTGGGAGTGTCGATATCCTCAACACCTGCAGTCGTAGGCCGAAAACCCCAAATTTGCAGAGTTGGATCTACACCCCTTGAGACCACATAGTCGAAAATGGCCTGCGCAGACCTTTGTCGAAGCCGAACGGTGGCCGAGATGACCTCAGAATGAAAACACCAAGCCCTTCGGGCTGTCCCACAGGATTTGGGGAAAATTCTGAGAACACCAAGCCCTTCAGGCTGTCCCACAGGATTTGGGGCCGTGTCTTCGCCTGTCGAATTTCACTCCAATCTGAGTTGGTGACTCTAGCCTTTGCAGTGCTGCCCCGAGCCTCGATCTGAGCTCTGATACCAGTTGAAGGAGTACGAGCGGAAGTGCGACGCGAGAGAGAGTGCAAGAAGAAGAGCACGACGATATGGTGAACTCGCTCTACTGTAATGTGTAGAGCATAGTGAGTTCTTATTAGGTTTTTACAAAAGAATATGTGTACATACCTGGCGGCCCGCCCACTTACCTGGGCGACCACATTGGGCTTTATACCCCAACAAGTTCCCCCTCTTTAATTAAGTACCTGCTAAAATAATCGGGGAGTAACTCTCCTTCAATTGGCACCATCCTACTTTGATTATTGGGCTCTGTACAGATTTTTGAACCTTGCCCCCCTTTTTATACTCCCCCCTTCCACCTAAGTTTTGCACCACTGATGAGCTAATTCAAGTGAAACGCGTTTGGCGTAAAATTGGTGTTTTTTTTATTCTACCCCCCCCCCCCCCCCAAAACCCTTTATATCTCTACCCCTTTTTTCTCGCAAGACTCGCTCGCTTTGAAGTTTTTCTTATTTTAATAAGTTGTTTATTAGAGGTTTTCCTTGATCCCTCTATGATGATCAGCGTAGCACTTGCTCTCTTTTCCCCTCTTTTTTGCCTTTTTCCTGCGGGAACGCAGTCTAACTTTATTACTCAAGATTTATTGCTCAAAGCTTTCCAAATTGGCCTTTCCCTAGGCTTCTTTAGTTTTTGGACGGCTCTGACTGCTGCTGATTATTCCCCCATCTTGCCAACGTTCTAAAAAATCTTGCCTCAATTCTTTCCCTCTTGCGCTCGTTTAACCTGCTCGCACAGCTCGCCATAACCCCCTCCACCGCCTGCTTACTTGCTTCACGAGATCCTAACCTGCTTATCCGCTATGCGAACTCCTTACTTGGCACGACTGGCTTGCTCGCTACAATCCTATACTCACCTGATTTGCTACAGCAAACGGCACGCCATCATCACTCTGCACACCATCGTCACTCTGCGCACCATCGCCACCTCTGTTTTTTCAGCCCGACTCCTCTCACAACTACAAGCCCCCCTCTTTCTCCATAGCCTTTGCTCACTGGTACTCCACACCACCCGCACCACTCACATCGGTCTCTGTTCGGATTTATCTACTGCTCACATAGCACTCACCTCCCTTACTGCACCATTTAGTGTCATCTTCGGATTCAGCCCCGACATTTACCTAATTTCCTGCACAGTGAAGGACGGCACCTCCTGCCTCTACATCATTACACACAGCATACAGTGGTGTCAGGCCTTTTAAACGAGGGATGCATCCTCCTCGGCACCACCTCGACTTCATTACACTAAGATTTCATCCTCCTCGACTCGGCCTCGACATCACAGCGCAAAGAGTGAATCCTCCTCGGTATCACTGCTTTTCTCGGTGTCGCGTCGGCTTCACAACATAAGCGGCTGCATCTACTCCAACTGCATTCTCTTTAGCATAAGCGGCTGCATCTACTCCGACTGCATCCTCTTCAGCACCACCTCGCCTTCACAAACACAGGGTGTGCATCATCCTCATCACCACCTCCTCGGCATCGCAACATAGGCAGCTGCAACTGTTTTGGCCTCACGGCATAGGTGGCACACACGGGCTACAGAAGCGGCTCAGCGGCTCTACATCGGCTCGGTTCATGCAGCTGGTCGCCAAACACCTCCAGAAAGACCACCGGGCCCTCAGACAACACTATTGCCAGCTGCGAGCTGCTACTGTTGCAAGCTGCCTACTGCTACAGCTGCTGCCGACATCACCTCACGCGAGCCACCGACGTCACCTCACGTGAACAGTCAACCGCTGCAATAGCTGCCGCTGCCAACCCTGCTGTTAGCCCACGGACTCTATCGACTCTGCCATCCCTGCTGACAGCCCGCATGGCTTCCCACAACTCTATCAACTTTGTCAGCTAGCGCAATCCCCGTGGAGTTTGTTAGCTTGGTCAGCTCTCCTTCGACCCGGATACCTGCTCGACAAAGGCTCTAGTCACACAACTTGGATACCTACTCAATAAGAACACTAGTCACACGCTCGACAAAGGCTCCTCTCACACAACCCGGATACTCGCTTGACAAAGAACACTATTCACACGGCCGTTACTCTTTCACCCCAAACCGAACATTAATCTCGGCTTTCAAAGGTTCCCACCCAGAGCCCCTATTTTTTTAGCCGGATGGAGACTTCCCCCCCTCCCCCACCATCTCGCGCTAATGTAACCCCTATTCCCACCACCATGGGGATAGTGGGAGCTCCCGTTACCTCACCCGCATATTTCCCCACCAGCCCACCCACAAATTTCCCCACCAACCCTCCCAACATCCAATCCTCTTCTTCCTTCCATACCCCTATGGATACCCAAGCCCTTAATACCCTTCCCGGCGGCGTTTGTTCCTTTCTCGGCTTTGTATCGGCGGCTAGCCTCATCAACCCCACTTTAAACACGCCAATGCAAGCCTCTACCCTTGCCTCTACACCCTCGAAGAAAACTTTGTTTATCCCGGAAGAAATTTTGGGTCTTACCGCAAACCTACCTATGGAAGATTTAGACCAACTCTCCATCCCCTCTACCCTCAAGAGTTTCCCCACCACTTCACCTCAATATGGTATAGAAAACTCCTCATGCTCTAAATTTGGTGGCATCCTTGCCAATCCCTCCCTTACTTTCCCCTTTTCCTTTGGCTCTCTTTCCGCAAGCGCCTCTAATTTGACCCCTTCATCTTTGTCTATGTCTCTTCCCATTCTTCCCGCCATTAACAAACCTTTGGAATTCCATAAAATTGTATCCCTCTCTCTAGAGGAGTTTAAGGCTCTAAACCTTAAGCTCAATAAAGCAATTTCTCACCTCTCCCACCTACAAAACCTTCTTGCCAACCAAAAAGCTCCACATAGCCTTTGCATGAAACCCCCACGCCTTACCTTGGAAGACTCACATGCACAAGCGCTCTTAAGTGTTAAGCTAGAAACCCTCAATATCCAATACCTGTTAGGAAATAAGACGTAGCTAAATAGATAATTGAGTAGATTACTTAATGGAGAGAGACATATTTATATACACGAGATTATAGAGTAGAGAGAGAGAGAGAGAGTACAGACGATATACGTGGTTCACCCAATGTGGGCTACGTCCACGGGAAAGCAGCCACTCAATGGCTTTAGTACTTCAAAACAAGAAGTAGTTTACAAAGGGATTATACCCTTAATGGAGCTCCCGCTTTGCTTCACTCTCACCACCTCACACTCACCTTGTTGCATCAACTTCACACTATGAAATGTGTGTAGAAATGGCCTCCTTTTATAGGCCAAAAGGGCTGCCCTCTCTTATGAGAGACAGCCATGTGTAACCGCCCTTGTGCAAATAAGTCCAAATCGGACCCTCCAATCCGCCCATGTGTGGCCACCCTTGAGAAGACAAGTCCGCTTTTGAATTCGGCCACCGGCCATTGAATTCGGCCACCGGCCACCGGCCATTGACTTCCGACCACCGGCCACCGGCCATTGACTTCCAACCACCGGCCATTGACTACCGGCCACCAGCCAACCGACCGGTTGTTTTCCGACCACTTTTCGGCCGCCGTCCGGCCATAATATTCCGGCGAAAAGGAATATTTTGGAAAAAAAAAAGTCTCGGGGGCCTCCGCCCCTAAGGCCTTTAAAGTTGCCCCTGATTCTTGTCCGTGAAAATTTTGGTTTCCGGTGAGTGATTTTCCTTCACGCACGATGGCTTCTCCTCATAATGGGGGCCTTACAAATGTGCGCTTTTACCACAGAAAATTACAAGGGTAAATCAGGCTCCATACTTAACAATCTCCCACTTGGAGACTGATCTCCAAACCAAACCCGTGACTGCTTTCCATTATGGCTTCTTATCCTTGAATGCCGATTGAAGATGAGCAAAAGCTCAACTTCTCCTTGTTGACCACCTTTGTAAACATGTCTGCAGGATTTTCACTTGTATGCACTGTTCCTAGCTTTAGTTGTCCCTCTTCCAAAAGAGTGCGTATGAAGTGATATCTCACCTCAATGTGCTTTGTCCTTGAATGAAAGGCTGAGTTCTTCGCAAGATGGATAGCGCTTTGGCTATCACTGTACAAGACACAATTGTCTTGTTTGAATCCAAGCTCTTCTAAGAATCTGTGAAGCCACAGAATTTCTTTGCTTGCCTCCGTCATTGCTACATACTCTGCTTCCGTGGTAGAAAGTGAAACCACTTTCCGTTAGCAGTTTTGACAGAAACTGTACCTTTGTCGACAATCTCACAAGCTTCATCATCTCCCAAGTATACATACCCAAAATTACCTTTGGTGTAGTCTTGGAAATGTTTCTTGTGTGGTGTCGCATGGAATGAAGCCCCGGAATCTACTATCCAGGAATTAGACACATTGTCTAATGAGAGAATTAGAGCATCTTGCTCTACTTTACCTGCCACATTGGCCTCTGATGTTGGCTTGTTGTCTTGAGACTCTGTCTCTTTCTTCTTCTTGGACCAGCAATCCTTCTTGACGTGGCCCTTCTTGCCGTAGTTCCAACATTCAAGAACTGACTTTGTGCGTGACTTGCTCCTCCTTGAGCGATCACGACCCTTTTGGTTTTTGAACCTCTCCTTAAGCCTTCCTCTTGTTTCCACTGATAGTGCAGCACTTGATGATTCTCCTGTGCTTCTCCTTCGCATTTCCTCGCTTAGGAGAACACCCACAACACCATCAAACTTAAGAGTATTTGTGCCAGAGATAGAATTACTTACAGCCATCACAAGGCTGTCCCAACTATCCGGTAGAGATGATAGTATAAGGAGAGCTCGCACTTCGTCATCGAAATTGATTTTCACTGGTCGAAGTTGACTTATGTTTGTGTTAAATTCATTTAGGTGTTCTGCAACTGAACCATTCTCTGCCATCTTTAGATTGAACAAGCGCTTCATAAGAAATACCTTATTGGATGCCGATGGTTTCTCGTAGAAGTCGTCAAGTGACTTCATCAAGTCCTCCGTGGTATTCATCTCCGAAACATTGAAGGCCACCGTTGACGCCAAGCTTAACCGGATTGTTTCCAGTGCCTTTCGATCAAGGACAATCCATGCTTCATTTGCCATTGTTGCAGGCTTCTTCGCAAGACCGCCTAGTGGCAAATAGAGGTCCTTCTGGTAGAGATAGTCTTCAATCTGCATCTTCCAATGTTGGTAGTTTTTTCCGTTGAACTTCTCAATCTTGAGCTTCCCTTCCTCCGCCATAACTCCCACTCAATTCAAGGAATCCTTTCCTTGAGATAATTTAGCTACGAGCAAACCTTGCTCTGATACCAGTTGTTAGGAAATAAGACGTAGCTAACTAGATAATTGAGTAGATTACTTAATGGAGAGAGACAGATTTATATACACGAGATTATAGAGTAGAGAGAGAGAGAGAGAGAGAGAGAGAGAGAGAGAGAGAGAGAGAGTACACACGATATACGTGGTTCACCCAATGTGGGCTACGTCCACGGGAAAGCAGCCACTCAATGGCTTTAGTACTTCAAAACAAGAAGTAGTTTACAAAGGGATTATACCCTTAATGGAGCTCCCGCTTTGCTTCACTCTCACCACCTCACACTCACCTTGTTGCATCAACTTCACACTATGAAATGTGTGTAGAAATGGCCTCCTTTTATAGGCCAAAAGGGTTGCCCTCTCTTATGAGAGACAACCATGTGTAGCCGCCCTTGTGCGAATAAGTCCAAATTGGACCCTCCAATCCGCCCATTTGTGGCCGCCCGTGAGAAGACAAGTCCGCTTTTGAATTCGGCCACCGGCCACCGGCCATTGACTTCCGACCACCGGCCACCGGCCATTGACTTCCAACCACCGGCCATCGGCCATTGACTACCGGCCACCGGCCAACCGACCGGTTGTTTTCCGACCACTTTCTGGCCACCGTCCGGCCATAATATTCCGGCGAAGAAAAATATTCCGGCAAAAAAAAAAAGTCTCGGGGGCGTCCGCCCCCGAGGCCTTTAAAGTTGCCCCTGATTCTTGTCCGTGAAAATTTTGGTTTCCGGTGAGTGATTTTCCTTCACGCACGATGGCTTCTCCTCATAATGGGGGCCTTACAAATGTGCGCTTTTACCACAGAAAATTACAAGGGTAAATTAGGCTCCATACTTAACAATACCAACTCGATTGCACCAAAGTGTATATTCAAGCGCAAGCCCTTCTTGTAAAAAAACTCCAAAAAAGCTTTGATGACTACCATGACATTGTGGAAGAGAGGCTTTTAGAACTCATTAAAAAGCTTACACCCATCTCCTTCCCTAGAGTACAACCTTAGGCTTGGGCAAACCAATTACTCTTATGGAAGCAAGCCTCCCTTAATGAGTTTGATGCTCTCTTACAAAATGAGATCCTTCAAACCCATTTAGCCTCTTCCTTAAACTTAGCGGCTCATAATGCTAGAAAGAGGTCCCAAGTATCTCTCTTAGAGGAGATAGAATCCCTACCTAAAGAAGAAACCGTGGGAGAATTGGTACACCATGAGGTCACTACCCAAATTAATAATCTTCTCTCACTTCAAAAAAACCCCCACCAAAGAATCGTGTTAACAAAACTCCTCATCCCTTTTCCCACAAAAAAATCCTCCTCCTTTGAAATACTCTAACCATGGCTTCCATAATTCCCCTCCCTTGTCCAAATTCCCCCATGGAGTTTCTCATCAACCCTTTAAAAGGCCTAAAAACTCTCCCTCCTTATCCTACCCTCGCTCCAACTCCCCCTCTTGTATCTCTCCCTCTTTTTCCTCTCATCCCTCCCCCTCTCCCAAACACCCTCCTTTCACCACTCCACTCTCTCCCTCTAAAAAAAACCCTTCTCCCTCCCCTCTCCTTCCTCTATTAACCCTTCCCATTTACCCTCTCTTTTCCAAACACCCAACTATCCTTTTGTATCTCCTTCCCCTAGCTCCTCCGGCACACCTCAAAATAAACCTCTTCACCCCAAATATAGCCTACCTGAGAGCTCAAAAAACTTGTAGTGGAGGAGGTTGAATTAGGGAAGGAGCACCCTACCACTTGGGTCCACTTGATCTTCTCTAAACCTCCTCTCTATTCCCATCTTTGGACCCCTCCTCCTTGTACTTTCCCTCTCCTCTCCTTCCCCTTCCCTTTTGATAAAAAACGTTCCAAGTCTTGGATTCCTCTCACAAACCTCTACCTCTTCAAAATTTTAGTCTTAAAAAATCTCTCTACCTTTTCTCTTGAACACAAAGTCACCAACCTCTCCTCACACAATCTCTCCAATCGCTCCCTCTCCTCTATTGAAAAAAAGCTTCTTGGGCTTGGTCTAAATTACATTCCTTCGTCTCCCCCACCTTCTCCTAGCCTAATCTTAGAAGCATACTCTAACCTTAATATATCACTTCAACTAAAACTCTTCTTTAGAAATTCTTCTTCCTCTTCTCTTCTCTCTTTAACTATCCCCAATCCCTGTTGGAATCCCCCCTCTCCTTCTCTAGCTCTTAACCTTGCCTTCAAGCACATTTTTTCTTTTCTTAAACCTCTTCTGTCTCTTACCCCTACCTTCCACCTCAAACCCTTTTTTTTTGAGGCCATATCCTCCTTAAAAAATGACGTCAGCATCACAATCAAACCGGCGGATAAGAATCTTGGGCCGGTAATCCTCTCTAGAGCTTGGTATGATAATGAGGCACTTCGCCAACTTTCGGATCCACTTACCTACTCCATTATTTCTTCTCCCCCCTTACCATTTGTCTCCTCCCTCCTTGCCTCCATTGTATCAAGCTACCCCCTTCTCCCATACAATGAACAAATTTTTATCCTCTCGTCCTCTCTTGGCAAACCCACACCTAAACCATGCCCTTTCTTTCTCCTACCTAAAATCCACAAACCCACCCTTGTTGGTCGCCCTATCTGTTCCTACAAAGGCTATATCTTGGAAAATGCTTCTAAATGGCTCCATGCACAACTTTACCCCATCCTCTTATCTAAAACCCAACACCTCCAAGACTCCCACTCCCTTATCCTAAACCTAGCCACCAGGTCTTTTCCTCCCCACATTTTTCTTTTCACTTTTGATGTGGAATCCCTGTATCCAAGCATTCCCATACAAGAGGGTCGTCTTGCTCACAAAAACACCATCCAAAACATATTCCCCCTTCCCAAAATCCACTTTATCCTATCCATAGCCTCTCTTATCCTCAACCATCACTATCTTTCCTTTAAGGGTAAGTGTTGGCACCAAATCAAAGGAACGGCAATGGGCTCCAACTTTGCCGTTGTCTATGCATGCCTCTTTTTATGCTCCCTGGAAGAGGGTATGAACCTCCTCACCTCTCCCTCCCTTCTCTACTTTAAAAGATTCGTGGATGATGCTTTTGGTATTTGGGATGGCCCTGCTTCAAGCTTGGGCGAAATGATGCAAACCTATGGACACCCTCTCCAACAACATATAAAAATCTCTTCCCTTATCTCCATACAGGAGGCTGTTATTTTAGATATCCACTCCTTCAAGGGAACCTCCTTTGCCACCCATGGGATTCTGGAATCTAAGTGTCATCAAATAAGCCTGAACTGCTACAATTATATCCCCTGGCAGTCTTGGCATCCAACACACCAAAAGATTTCTTTCATTCTCCAAGAAATCAAAAGATACATCATTTGAGAGAGCTCCTTGGAGGGTTTTATCAACATCAGAAACCTCTTCTTTTCCAGGCTTAGGGCTAAAGGCTACCCTCCCTCTCTCTTAGAAGCATGTTTTTGTTTTGTCTCGTACCAGTCTAGCCCCTCCCTCCTACAAAAACACCACAAAACCAAACCTCCGTCCACCATTGTAAAAATTCCTTTGTCACCCCTCACCCGCACTCTTAACCCCTCCCTCTCCATTAACAAACCTCTCTCTAATCTTCTTAAAGCTAATCCCGAGCACTACAACAAAAAAAGGTACCTTCGACGCAGATTTCGATGCTAGACGTTGAAAAGTACGTCGAAATATTCGTCCCTGTGAAACCGTCGAAATATGCGTCGATATCTGTGTCGAAAGGCATTGTTTTTGAGACGTATTTCGACGTCCCTATCGACCCGTATTTCGACGACCATATCAGAAAAAAAATTTCTTGCCTGTACCTAGTGAAAAGATGGACACAGCCACAGCCAGACTGCGTGTCCTCTGCCCAAGAAAGCGAGCAGCACCAAAATCAACCATGCTCTCGCAAAAATTTCGGCAGAGTTCCCTTCTTTTTAATATAAACTTTTCAAAAAAAAAGACCATATGTATACGCCTCCTACATGATATCCATGTAGGATCTCACATGAGATTTAAGGCAAATTTAAGAAATGAAACGAACTTTGTGCAAAACCATAACCATAACGAACTTCATATCTAACGAAATTTGTGCAAAAGCATAACCAAATTAAAACCATAACCATATTGATCAAAACCATAATGATAACCATAACCATAAACAAAACAATAATCATAACCATAACCATAAAGTTAAACATAACCATAACCATGTTTATACAAGAACAATAACCATAACCATAAACAAAACAATAACTATAACCATGTCTAAACAATAACCATAACCATGTCTATACAAAAAAGAAACACAGAGATCTGTCTGTGTTTCACAAAATGAAACAAATATAAAAATCCACTGATGACTTCGCGTCACAACGTGCACATAAAAGGACAAGTCACAAAATTAGTATTGATATTACCTAACATATACTTAATTAATTAAATCAACTCACACATATTAACGTTTCACCTCAATCGATCAGCGAGACTCTAAGGCCTCCCAGTCCCTACAACATAACCCAAAGTTATTGACGTTTTATATATCGACGCCCATGCCTTTCCACGCCATATCGACGTTCTTACCGTCCGTCGATATACGCGTCGATACCTGCGTCGATATGACTCTGGATATACGCGTCGAAAGGTTAATTTTCCCACGCATATATCGACACATGTATTGACGAAAGTAATTTGGGGAAAAAAAAGCCGAACCCGCGCGAAGGGTCCATTTTCGCCCTCAACGCGCGTGTTCTCAGATCTTGGCCGAAACCTGCTGCGAGATATTATGGCACTCTTCCCCCCCTAACCCCCCCCCCCTCCCCCCCTCTCTCTCTCTCTCTCTCTCTCTCCCCACATCGTGTGTGTGTGTGTGTGTGTAGGAAAGAGATAGAGAGAGAGAGCGGTGTGTGTGTGTGTGTGTATGTAGGAAAGAGAGAGAGAGAGAGAGAGAGAGAGAGAGAGAGAGAGAGAGAGAGAGAGAGAGAGCGGTGTGTGTGTGTGTGTGTTTGTGTAGGAAAGAGAGAGAGAGAGAGAGAGAGAGAGAGAGAGAGAGCGGTGTGTGTGTGTGTAGGAAAGAAAGAGAGAGAGAAGTGTGTGTGTGTGTGTGTAGGAAAGAGAGAGAGAGAGAGAAAGAGAGAAGTGTGTGTGCGTGTAGGAAATTAAAGAGAGAGATAGAGAGTGGTGTGTGTGTGTAGGAAAGAGAGAGAGAGAAGTGTGTGTGTGTGTAGAAAAGAGAGAGAAAGAGAGAAGTGTGTGTGCGTGTTGGAAATTAAAGAGAGAGAGAGAGAGAGAGAGAGAGAGAGAGAGAGAGAGAGAGAGAGAGAGAGAGCGTGTGTGGGTGTAGGAAATTAAAGAGAGAGATAGAGAGCGGTGTGTGTGTGTAGGAAAGAGAGAGAGAGAGAAGTATGTGTGTGTGTGTAGAAAAGAGAGAGAAAGAGAGAAGTGTGTGTGCGTGTAGTAAATTAAAGAGAGAGATAGAGAGAGAGAGAAAGAGAGAAGTGTGTGTGCGTCTAGGAAATTAAAGAGAGAGAAAAATGTGCGTAGGAAATAAAACTAGAGAGAGAGAGAGAGAGAGAGAGAGAGAGAGAGAGAGAGAGAGAGAGAGTGTTATGGTTTGCGTAAAAAATTAAAATTAAAGAAAGAAATGAAATGAAATGTTATGTTAACTCTTCAAAAGGCCAAAGTGACCTATGAGACCAGAAAGTTACAATGTGGTAGACTGATACTAGGTTAGAATAACAAAATGACAAAATAACATATTATGGAATCCTAAACTGCTGGGTGTGGACTAATCAGCTAAAACAGCTAGTTGAAACCATCCGTAGTTCATTAGGTAGTCTTAAAGCAATGTCAATAGCGCGTATGGCAAGCTGTAGGTCAATGGGTTTGAATTAACGTCAAATACACAAGCCGTAAGTCAAATCTGGTTGCGTTTTTTTACAAAAAACCGAAAACGGACTTTGGAAATGGCTTCTATGCCTACTGAAACCATCCGTACACGATTAGGTAGTCTTTAGGAAATGTTAAGAGCGTGTATGGCAAGCCGTAGGTCAAACGGATAGAAGAAACGCCAAATACACAAGCCGTAGGTCAAATCCGGTTGCGTTTTTCTACGAAAAAACGCAAATGGACTTTGGAAATGGCTTCTATGTCTTCTGAAACCATCCGTAGACGATTAGGTAGTCTTTAGGCAATGTCAAGAGCGCGTATGGCAAGCCGTAGGTCAAACGGATAGAAGAAACGCCAAATACACAAGCTGTAGGTCAAATCCGGTTACGTTTTTCTACGAAAAAACGCAAACGGACTTCGTAAATGGCTTCTATGCCTACTGAAACCATCCGTAGACGATTAGGTAGTCTTTAGGCAATGTCAAGAGCGCGTATGGCAAGCCGTAGGTCAAACGGATAGAAGAAACGCCAAATACACAAGCCGTAGGTTAAATCCGGTTGCGTTTTTCTACGGAAAAACGCAAACGGACTTCGAAAATGGCTTCAATGCCTACTGAAATCATCCGTAGACGATTAGGTAGTCTTTAGGCAATGTCAAGCGCGCGTATGGAAAGCCGTAGGTCAAACGGATAGAAGAAACGCCAAATACACAAGCCGTAGGTCAAATCCGGTTGCGTTTTTCTACGGAAAAACGCAAACGGACTTCGGAAATGGCTTCTATGCCTTCTGAAACCATCCGTAGACGATTAGGTAGTCTTTAGGCAATGTCAAGAGCACGTATGGAAAGCCGTAGGTCAAACGGATAGAAGAAACGCCAAATACACAAGCCGTAGGTCAAATCCGGTTGCGTTTTTCTACGAAAAAACGCAAACGGACTTCGAAAATGGCTTCTAAGTCTATTGAAACCATCCGTAGACAATTAGGTAGTCTTTAGGAAATATCAAGAGCGCGTATGGCAAGCCGTAGGTCAAACTGATAGAAGAAAATCCAAATACACAAGCCGTAGGTCAAATCCGGTTACGTTTTTCTACGAAAAAATGCAAACGGACTTCGAAAATGGCTTCTATGCTTTCTGAAACCATCCGTAGACGATTAGGTAGTCTTTAGGCAATGTCAAGAGCACGTATGGAAAGCAGTAGGTCAAACGGATAGAAGAAACGCCAAATACACAAGCCGTAAGTCAAATCCGGTTGCGTTTTTCTACGGAAAAACGCAAATGGACTTCGGAAATGGTTTCTATGCATTCTGAAATTATCCATAGACTATTAGGTAGTCTTTATGTAATGTCAAGAGCGCGTATGACAAGCCGTAGGTCAAATGGATAGAAGAAACGCCAAATACACAAGCCGTAGGTCAAATCCGGTTGCGTTTTTCTACTGAAAAACGCAAACGGACTTAGGAAATGACTTCTATGCCTACTGAAACCATCCGTAGATGATTAGGTAGTCTTTAGGCAATGTCAAGAGCGCGTATGGCAAGCCGTACGTCAAACGGATAGAAGAAAAGCCAAATACACAAGCTGTAGGTCAAATCCGGTTGCGTTTTTCTACGAAAAAATGCAAACGGAGTTCGAAAATGGCTTCTATGCATTCTGAAACCATCCGTAGACGATTAGGTAGTCTTTATGCAATTTCAAGAGCGTGTTTGGCAAGTCGTAGGTCAAACGGATAGAAGAAACGCCAAATACACAAGCCGTAGGTCAAATCCGGTTGCGTTTTTCTACGAAAAAACGCAAACGGACTTCGAAAATGGCTTCTATGACTACTGAAACCATCCGTAGACAATTAGGTAGTCTTTAGGCAATGTCAAGAGCGCGTATGGCAAGCCGTAGGTCAAACGGATAGAAGAAACGCCAAATACACAAGCCGTAGGTCAAATCCGGTTGCGTTTTTCTACGGAAAAACGCAAACGGACTTCTAAAATGGCTTCTATGCATTCTGAAACCATCCGTAGACGATTAGGTAGTCTTTATGCAATTTCAAGAGCGCGTATGGCAAGCCGTAGGTCAAACGGATAGAAGAAACGCCAAATACACAAGCCGTAGGTCAAATCCGGTTGCGTTTTTCTACGGAAAAACGCAAACGGACTTCGGAAATGGCTTCTATGCCTACTGAAACCATCCGTAGATGATTAGGTAGTCTTTAGGCAATGTCAAGAGTGCGTATGGCAAGCCGTAGGTCAAATGGATAGAAGAAATGCCAAATACACAAGTCGTAGGTCAAATCCGGTTGCGTTTTTCTACGAAAAAACGCAAACGGACTTCGAAAATGGCTTCTAAGTCTATTGAAACCATCCGTAGACAATTAGGTAGTCTTTAGGAAATGTCAAGAGCGCGTATGGCAAGCCGTAGGTCAAACTGATAGAAGAAAATCCAAATACACAAGCCGTAGGTCAAATCCGGTTGTACACCTGGGCATGCACGTATGTATCTACCCATATAGGATTTGACCAATAAAGACGAGATTTTGACCCGGTGGTCCTGATCTTTGTACACCTCTGGACCGAGGTGTACAGAGATTGGGCAAGAATAGAGAATGCGAGGTAGTTTACATTGTGAGGAGTATATATATTAAAACAACATTCATAATCATTGTAGATGGCAACGTCATCAACTAACATGGAGGAAAAGATTTCATGCTCGTGCACGCTCTGCAAGTATCAAATCCTGCGCAAGTGTAGGATATGTAATGAGCATCTCACGACTGGCATAAGTTCTTGCAATTCATTCTTCTAATTGCGATCAAGGGGTGTTTAACAGAGGAAGTGCGGACCTGCATATACAAGATTTCAGAGCTAGTGTGGTGGATCTCTTCCAAGGAGATACAGGAGGAATCTATTGCAGTCGCAAGGGCTAACTCCATTGAGGCAGTTTGCATGATTGAGAAGTATCTATCCACAAGCTGTCTAACTATCCAAATGCACTTGCTCGTCCATGTAGTAGATGAGGTTGTACTGGTAGGTACAGTCCACAGCCGTTGGATGTTCTTTCTAGAGCGGTTCATGAAAACACTTAAGGGTTTTGTTCGCCAAAAAGCGCGTCCAGAGGGGAGCATGGCAGAAGGATGGCTGGTGCAAGAGTCTCTTGTATTGACGACTGAATTTCTATCCGTTTCTGACCCAGAAATGCCTCGACAGTGGGGCGATGAGGAGGATGCAAGACTGGTGGGAGAGGAGCCGCAAGGGCAAGGGGTGCCGAAGAAAATGAACGACGCCATGCGAGAAAAGATAATGAAGTTCTGTATACTAAATTCAGTGCCGATGCAAAAATGGCTTGAAAGGTACGAAGAAGAGAAAGAGAGTCGCAATAGGAAGCGATAGGATTTCAGGCGAAGCCGAACGACTAGAGGTTTACCCTTGCCAGAATATCTCGCTCCTCTACTTGAATTCCCTACAATGGCATGGTTGGACAAGATAGTGAGAGCAGCTCGACAGATCGGAGAACCCATATCTCTAGAAAAGGAAGAGCTGGCTATTGGATGTGACTGGAAGTATCATACATACATGGCACTGTGGTCGCATGGAAAACATTTGAGAACACAAAAAATTGACAGCAGAAGAAACACGTTTGACAGTGGGGTAATGGTTAGTTTCATGCAAAAGAGCAGGTCTAGTGCCAAAGACACGAATGAGAGCTAACAACCTAGATTACTGTGGTCTGGTGTCAGATATCCTGAAAGTAAGCTTCACGCGGTTTGAGATGTTTTTGTTGGATGTGAAGTGGTTCAAGGTGATTACTTCTGGTCGCAATGCAACGGTATGCAGAGACGGAAACAAACTTGTGCAAATAGATTCTACAAAGGCTTGGACAGATGTGAGCGACACATTTGCTCTCCCCAAACATTGCGAGCAAGTGGTCTTTGTACCGGACCCTCGAGAGCGACAGTGGTGGTTTGTGGTTCAGGTTGCTCCAAGAAATAAACAAGTATTTGAAGAGCAAGATCTCATGGAGGAAATTCAGTCAGATGACGTCCATACTACTGTGACATTAGATGAGATGGACGAAGGTATGGTAGAGGAAGTTGACAGATATACGAGGGATGACGCAGACGAGCCAGAATTGACACTTGTAGATGAAGATGCAATGGATGAAGACAATCTGCCAGAACGAGTTGGGGCAGAGTTCTGTTTGCAATTAGAGATAGACGATGAAACGGTGAAAGATCTTATCGATGATGCCTCACTCGTCGAGGCCTAGGCCTGTAAGTGTTTGTGTGAAGACGTTGATTTAAAATTAAGCTTAAAGTTAATTTAAACAACTGTGTTCTGACGCTTTATTTTACTTTCTTTGTGCAGGACTTTAGTATGGTAGACCAGTTTCCAGATCCCGCTTCTATGAGTGTAGATGCATTCATGGGCTTCGTTATACGGATGACGCTTGCTCATATGGCAGAGGCTTCTCAGTACTGGGTAGCCAGAGGCACGGGTTCTACGCCTCCGTACTTCACACCCGAGGGTCCGACGCCTAGGGGGGGGATGCCTATGGGTACGACGCCTGCTTCTCCTATCACGGCCGCTTCGACACCTAGGGGTGGGGCAGAGGCGGGTACGTCCTCATCTCCGCAGCACAGGCGTACTCGCCGATCTCGACGATTGTCAGGTGGAGGTGGTGGTTGCTGTGGAGGAGGGTCCACAGATGCTTCGATCCCTCCTCGCTCACGACCCCCATCCTACCCAGGCACACCTCTCGACACACCTCTTGGCACACCTCGAACACCTTGGGGGGCACACGATCCTAGTGCCTGCAAGCTCTATACTGTACGGCCAGATGGTTCTGTTGACATGGATAGAGTCGGGACTGAGATGAGACAGCGGATTCGCCAGCTCGCGGAGCTATAGTTTTCGACCAGCATTCTGACGTCTTGGGATCGACAGGAAAAGGACAAAGTCACTTACATAGTGGAGACCATCCTGAGAGAGTACCAGCCTGCTCTGGGTTCTGACGCTGTTCCGAGGAGCTGGATCAAGGGTGTTGCACGGGACACCGTGAAACATCAACGAGATGCATCTCGGAAGTCTTTCAGGACCGGCTTGCCGAAGCCTTCGGGCATCCCACACGAGACGTGGCTTCAGATCAGGGAGGATGAGCGGACAGTGGCCACGCGATTCAGACAGCAGCGTGAGGCTGTGCAGATACGATAGATGACCAGGGGGACATCTCATCTTGGCAGCGGAGGCTTCGACACCTTTCGCTATGAGTTTGTGAGTTTGTAATCCAATCTTAACTTTGGCGTTTTTTAAAACCTGATGAATCATGTATTCTTATTACTCTGATTTTTGTATAAACACAGAATCTTGCGATGCATCGAGCCCGACACATCAAGAGGAGTCAGATGGATATTACAGAGGTATCTATGAAGTATTGAATGATCTTGATGCTTCAGGAGATCCTGTAGACTGGGCGGCCTTACAGTCTCACTGATCGCTTGAGGTGAGACGTTAATATGTGTGAGTTGATTTAATTAAGTAAGTATATGTGAATACTAATTTTGTGAGTTGTCCTATGTGCAGGTTGTGATGCCTAGTCATCAGCCCGGATTTCATATATATGCTTTGTGAGACATAGACACGCTTCTGTGTCTCCTTTTGTATAGACATATATATATGGTTATGATTATTGTTCATACAGTTATTGTTTTCCTTATGGTTATGTTTATTGTCATTGTCATTGTATAGACATGGTCATTTCTCCTATTCTTGTATATACATAGTTATGGTTCAGGTTTTGTTTAACTTTCTGGTTATGCTTATGGTTATTGTTAATTTTGTTTCTGGTTATGATCAAAGTGGTTATATTGGTCGGTTATGGTTTTAAGTTATGGTTATGGTTATGGTTTTAAGTTATGGTTATGCTTTTATATGGTTATGGTTCGTTATGGTTATGCTTTTAAGTTATGGTTATGGTTCGTTATGGTCATTGGCCTTAAATCTCATGTGAGATCCTACATGGATAGCATGTAGGAGGCGTATACATGATTTTTTTTTTTTTGAAAAGTTTATGTAAAAACAAAGGGAACTCTGCCGAAATTTCTGCGGGAGCACGGTTGATTTTGGTGCTTCTCGCTTTCTTGGGCAGAGGGCAGGAAGTCTGGCTGTGGTGCCTGTGTCCATCTTTTCATTGGGCACAGGCCAGGCTACCTGCCCTCTGCCCAATAAATTTTTTTTACTGTTATGGTCGTTGATATACACGTCGCTATACCCGTCTATACTAGCGTCAATATACGCATCGCTATCTGTGTCGCTAATAAAGCCTTTCCATGCGTATATCGACGCTCTTTGTGATTGTTTCACAGGGACGCATATATCGACGCGTATAGCGACCTTTAGCGTCGCTATATACGTTGATAATCCCCTTTTTTGTTGTAGTGAGTCTACACGCTCTCCTACGGCAGCAAGATCATTCAATACTTCATAAATGCTTCTCCGATATCCATCTGTCTCCTCTTGGCATGTCGGGGCTCGATGCATTCCAAGATTCTGTGTTTACACAAGAACCAAAGTAATTAATAATACATGATTCATCGAGTTTTAAAAAAAAACGCCATAGCTAAGATTGGATTGGAAACTCACAAACTCATAGCAAAAGGTGTCGAAACCTCCGCTGCCAAGATGAGATGTGCCCCTGGTCATCTGTCGTACCTCCGCGGCCTGATGCTACTGTCTGAACCGCGTGTCCGCTATCTGCTCATCCTCCCTGATCTACTGCCAAGTCTCGTGTGAGATGCCCAAAGGCTTCGACGAGCCGGTTCTGAAAGCCCGACGAGATGCATCTTGACGATGTTTCACGGTGTTCCGTGCAACACCCTTGATCCACCTCCTCAGAAGCTCCTTTGAATCCAGAGCAGGCTGATACTCTCTCATGATGGTCTCCACTATATAATTGATTTTGTTGCGATCCTGATCAGGCCAAGGCGTCATAATGCTGGTCAAAAACTGCAGCTCCGCGAGGTGGCGAACCCGCTGTCTCATCTCAGTCCCGACTTGGAGGCACTAGGATCATGTGTCCCCCAAGGTGTCCGATGTGTGCTAAGAGGTGTTTCAAGAGGTGTGCCTAGGTAGGATGGGGGTCATGAGCAAGGAGGGGTCGAAGCATCTATGGACCCTCCTCCATAACAACCACCACCTCCACCTGACGATCGTCGAGATCAGCGAGTGCGCCTGTGTTATGGAGATGATAACGTACCCGCCTCTGCCATACCCCTAGGTGTCGAAGTGGCCGTGATCGATGGGAGACCTCGCATGCGTCGTACCCATAGGCGTCCCCTCCATAGGTGTCCCCCCCATAGGTGTCGGACCCTCGAGTGTGAAGCCCGAAGGCGTGGTACCCGTGCCTCTGGCTGCCCAATACTGAGACGCATCTGCCATCTGACTGGGCGTTATCCGTGTGATGAAGCCATAAATGTATCCGCACTCATAGAAGCGGGATCTGGATAATGGTCTGCCCTAGTAAAGTTCTGCACAAAGAAAGTCAAAGAAAGTGTCAGAACACCTTTGCTTAAATTAAGAAAGAGCTTAATTTTAAATCAACTTCTTCACACAAACACTTATAGGCCTTGACTAGTGAGGCATCATCGATAAGATCTTGCACCGTATCATCGTCTATCTCTAACTGCAGACCTAACTCTGTCCCAACTCGTTCTGACAGATTGTCTTCATCCATTGCATCTTCATCTACAAGTGTCATATCTGCCTCGTCTGCGTTATCCCTCGTATATCTGTCAGCTTCCTCTGCGATACCTTTGTCCAACTCATCTAATGTCACAGTAGTATCTACGTCGTCTGGGCGACTTTCCTCCAGGAGCTCTTGCCCTTCAAATACTTGTTTATTTCTTGGAGCAACCTGAACCACAAACCACCATTGTCGCTCTTGAGTGTCCGGTACAAAGACCACTTGCTCGCAATGTTCAGGGAGAGCAAACGTGTTGCTTGCATCTGTCCAAACCTTTGAAGAATCTATTTGCACAAGCTTGTTTCCATCTCTGTGTACCATTGCATTGCGACCAGAAGTAATCACCTTGAACCACTTCACATCCAGCAAAAACATCTCAAACCGTCTGAAGCTGACTTTCAAGATATCTGACAGCAGACCACAGTAATCCCGGTTGCTAGTGCTCTCATTCGTGTCTCTGGCACTGGCCCTGCTCTTTTGCATGAAACTAATCATTACCCCACTGTCAAACGTGTTTTTTATGCTGTCAATTTGTTGTGTTCTGAAATGCTTTCCATGCAACCACATTGCCATGTATGTATGATACCTCTAGTCACATCCAATAGCCAGCTCTTCCTCTTCTAGAGATATGGGTTCTGCGATTTGTCTTGCTGCTCTCACCGTCTTGTCCAACCATGCCATTGTAGGGAATTCAGGTAGAGGAGCGAGACAGTCTGTCAAGGGTAAGCCTCTAGTCGTTCGGCTTCGCCTGAAATTGTGTCGCTCCCTGTTCGGTCTCTCTTTCTCTTCTTTGTACCTTTCAAGCCATTTTTGCATCGGCTCTAAATTTAGTATGCAGAACTTCATGATCTTTTCTCGCATGGCGTCGTTTTCATTTTTTTGGCACCCCTTGCCCCTGCGGCTCCTCTCCCACCAATCTTGTATCCTCCTCATCGCTCCATAGTCGAGGCATTTCTGGGTCAGAAATGGATAGAAATTTGGTCGTCAAGACAAGAGACTCTTGCACCAGCCATCCTCTGCCATGCTCCCCTCTGGACGCGCGTTTTGACGAACAAAACCCTTAAGTGTTATGAACCACTCTAGAAAGACCATCCAACGACTGTGGACTGTACCTGCCACTGCAACCTCATCTACTACATGGACGAGCAAGTGCATTTGGATAGTTGGGCAGCTTGTGGGTAGCTACTTCTCAATCATGCAAATTGCCTCAATGGAGTTAGCCCTTGCAACTGCAATGGATTCCTCTCATATCTCCTTGGAAGAGATCCACCGCACTAGCTCTGAAATCTTGTATATGCAGGACTGCACTTCCTCCGTTAAACACCCCTTGATCGCAATTGGAAGAATAAATTGCAAGAACTTATGCCAGTCGTGCGATTTCAGTCCTGACAGTTGATCGTCAGGGGTGAATGATGTCTTGAGACATCGCATGCATCCTATTGGCGTCCTGAACTCTAAAATCACCCTTTTGACTTGTTGTTCCTCGCTTTTTAGCAATACCCATGGCGCTCTTGGAAGCTTTGTTTGGCCCGCTGCATTGGTAAAAGGCCACAGCTCTGGCATCTTTCCAACTGACTGCAAATCATCTTGTGAAGCTCGATTGTCTTTCATTCCCATGATTGTCTTCCAGAAGAGCTCTCCCACATTCTTGAATATATGCATTGGATCCAACAAATAATTAATTAGTAGATCACCCCAGTACGGCAACGTATGGAGAATGGACAAACGTTTCATTCCTAGAATAGGTTGCCCCTCATGTTGCACCCATTGGCGACGCCACTCTTGTACATGCATAGGATGACATTCGACGCGACCAAGCTGACCTTCGCGCAAGTGATGGCCATCTGGAAGATAACGACGGTGGAATTGATAAATTGTCTTTCGAAGAGGGGAAGAATAGCACACATCCAAAGACGGCCCGCAAATTGGACATGCATTGTATCCCAAAGTTGTAAGCCCTACATATATTAAAGCATGATTTAGTACTACACAGAGTGCTTGCGAATAGCGAGAATTTTGTAAATCAAGAACCATTACCAGAAGCTTCATCGTATCCTGGCCAATCATGCATAGTTCACATAAGAAGTCCATGGATCCTTGCATGCTATTGTCCTGCTGATTCAACCGCATCTGCTATGTCGATCCCATGCCATAACTCCTGGAGCTCGTCAACTAGTGGTGCTAGATAAACATCCATGTATTTGGCCTTGAACTTACCAGGTACAATCAAGCCTAATATCAAATGACCCTTCTTAATGGCAAGCCATGGTGGGAGGTTGTAATTGACAAGGCACACAGGCCAAGTGCTCCATGATGAACTTCTCAAGCCAAATGGATTGACTCCATCCATTGCCATGCCCAAACGCAAATTGTGTGGTTCCCTCTTAAAATGTGGCCATGTATCTTCAATGTGCCTCCAAGCCTTTGAATCAGCAGGCACCCTAAATGTTGCGTCAGTGGATCTATTCGTAGAATGCCACCGCATCAACTTTGCAATGGAACCACAATGAAACATGCTTTTTATCCTCGGAATAATAGGAAAATGTCGCAACACTTTAGCTGGCACTGACTCGCCAACCGCATCTTGTTTGTAGCGCATTGCTCCGCACTTAGGACATGACAGACAATCTGTGAATTCATTGCAAAAAATAATTCAATCATTTGGACATGCATGAATCTTGTTGTAGTCCAAGCCAACTGAGGTCAATAGTCGCTTTGCGTCTGGCCTGGAGGGGAGCATTTCATTGCCAGCCGGGAGAAGTTGCTCCCGCAACAACCTGTTTAAGCCACATTAAATTAAAAGCTCCCCAAGCACGTCACCGCCGTAATCGGAAAATCTC